>NC_091374.1:6211519-6271519 GCF_038502225.1 Cherax quadricarinatus | reverse complement strand
ACATCCTGAACCATCCTGGACCATCCTGAACCATCATGGACCATTCTGAACCATCCTGGACCATTCTGAACCATTCTGAACCATCCTGGACCATTCTGAACCATCCTGGACCATCCTGAGCCATCATGGACCATTCTGAACCATCCTGGATCATTCTGAACTATTCTGTGCATCCTGTACCATCCTGGACCATCCTGAACCATCATGGACCATTCTGAACCATCCTGGACCATTCCGGACCATCCTGTACCATTCTGAAACATTCTGGTTCATTCTGAGCACCGTGGACCATTCCGACTCATCCTGAACCAATCTAAACCACCGTGGATAATTCTGAACCATACTGGACATTTCTCTCTCTCTCTCTCTCTCTCTCTCTCTCTCTCTCTGTCATGTGTACAACTTCATCTCATCTTAGAGAGTCTAGACTAGAACCCAGAGCTCAGAATATCATGGCTAGAATGATAGAGCATAATGACAGGCTTGAATGATAGAGCAGAATGACAGGCTTGAATGATAGAGCAGAATGACAGGCTTGAATGATAGAGCAGAATGATAGGCTTGAATGATAGAGCAGAATGACAGGCTTGAATGATAGAGCAGAATGACAGGCTTGAATGATAGAGCAGAATGACAGGCTTGAATGATAGAGCAGAATGATAGGCTTGAATGATAGATCATAATGACAGGCTTGAATGATAGATCATAATGACAGGCTAGAATGATAGATCATAATGACAGGCTTGAATGATAGAGCATAATGACAGGCTTGAATGATAGAGCAGAATGACAGGCTTGAATGATAGAGCATAATGACAGGCTTGAATGATAGAGCAGAATGACAGGCTTGAATGATAGAGCAGAATGACAGGCTTGAATGATAGATCATAATGACAGGCTAGAATGATAGATCATAATGACAGGCTTGAATGATAGAGCATAATGACAGGCTTGAATGATAGAGCAGAATGACAGGCTTGAATGATAGAGCATAATGACAGGCTTGAATGATAGAGCAGAATGACAGGCTTGAATGATAGAGCAGAATGACAGGCTTGAATGATAGAGCAGAATGACAGGCTTGAATGATAGAGCATAATGACAAGCTTGAATGATAGAGCAGAATGACAGGCTTGAATGATAGAGCAGAATGACAGGCTTGAATGATAGAGCAGAATGACAGGCTAGAATGATAGAGCATAATGACAGGCTATAATGATAGAGCATAATGGCAGGCTTGAATGATAGAGCAGAATGACAGGCTTGAATGATAGAGCATAATGACAGGCTTGAATGATAGAGCAGAATGACAGGCTTGAATGATAGAGCATAATGACAGGCTAGAATGATAGAGCAGAATGATAGGCTTGAATGATAGAGCTTAATGACAGGCTTGAATGATAGAGCATAATGACAGGCTTGAATGATAGAGCATAACGACAGGCTTGAATGATAGAGCAGAATGATAGGCTTGAATGATAGAGCAGAATGATAGGCTTGAATGATAGAGCAGAATGGTAGGCTTGAATGATAGAGCAGAATGATAGGCTTGAATGATAGAGCAGAATGATAGGCTTGAATGATAGAGCAGAATGACAGGCTTGAATGATAGAGCATAATGACAGGCTTGAATGATAGAGCATAATGACAGGCTTGAATGATAGAGCAGAATGACAGGCTTGAATGATAGAGCATAATGACAGGCTAGAATGATAGAGCAGAATGATAGGCTTGAATGATAGAGCATAATGACAGGCTTGAATGATAGAGCAGAATGACAGGCTTGAATGATAGAGCAGAATGACAGGCTTGAATGATAGAGCAGAATGACAGGCTTGAATGATAGAGCAGAATGATAGGCTTGAATGATAGATCATAATGACAGGCTTGAATGATAGATCATAATGACAGGCTAGAATGATAGATCATAATGACAGGCTTGAATGATAGAGCATAATGACAGGCTTGAATGATAGAGCAGAATGACAGGCTTGAATGATAGAGCATAATGACAGGCTTGAATGATAGAGGAGAATGACAGGCTTGAATGATAGAGGAGAATGACAGACTTGAATGATAGAGCATAATGACAGGCTTGAATGATAGATCATAATGACAGGCTTGAATGATAGAGCATAATGACAGGCTTGAATGATAGAGCAGAATGACAGGCTTGAATGATAGAGCATAATGACAGGCTTGAATGATAGAGCAGAATGACAGGCTTGAATGATAGAGCAGAATGACAGGCTTGAATGATAGAGCAGAATGACAGGCTTGAATGATAGAGCATAATGACAGGCTTGAATGATAGAGCAGAATGACAGGCTTGAATGATAGAGCAGAATGACAGGCTTGAATGATAGAGCAGAATGACAGGCTAGAATGATAGAGCATAATGGCAGGCTTGAATGATAGAGCAGAATGACAGGCTTGAATGATAGAGCATAATGACAGGCTTGAATGATAGAGCAGAATGACAGGCTTGAATGATAGAGCATAATGACAGGCTAGAATGATAGAGCAGAATGATAGGCTTGAATGATAGAGCTTAATGACAGGCTTGAATGATAGAGCATAATGACAGGCTTGAATGATAGAGCATAACGACAGGCTTGAATGATAGAGCAGAATGATAGGCTTGAATGATAGAGCAGAATGATAGGCTTGAATGATAGAGCAGAATGGTAGGCTTGAATGATAGAGCAGAATGATAGGCTTGAATGATAGAGCAGAATGATAGGCTTGAATGATAGAGCAGAATGACAGGCTTGAATGATAGAGCATAATGACAGGCTTGAATGATAGAGCATAATGACAGGCTTGAATGATAGAGCAGAATGACAGGCTTGAATGATAGAGCATAATGACAGGCTAGAATGATAGAGCAGAATGATAGGCTTGAATGATAGAGCATAATGACAGGCTTGAATGATAGAGCAGAATGACAGGCTTGAATGATAGAGCATAATGACAGGCTTGAATGATAGAGCATAATGACAGGCTTGAATGATAGAGCAGAATGATAGGCTTGAATGATAGAGCAGAATGACAGGCTTGAATGATAGAGCAGAATGATAGGCTTGAATGATAGAGCAGAATGATAGGCTTGAATGATAGAGCAGAATGACAGGCTTGAATGATAGAGCAGAATGATAGGCTTGAATGATAGAGCAGAATGATAGGCTTGAATGATAGAGCAGAATGACAGGCTTGAATGATAGAGCATAATGACAGGCTTGAATGATAGAGCATAATGACAGGCTTGAATGATAGAGCAGAATGATAGGCTTGAATGATAGAGCAGAATGACAGGCTTGAATGATAGAGCAGAATGACAGGCTTGAATGATAGAGCAGAATGACAGGCTTGAATGATAGAGCAGAATGACAGGCTTGAATGATAGAGCAGAATGACAGGCTTGAATGATAGAGCAGAATGACAGGCTTGAATGATAGAGCAGAATGATAGGCTTGAATGATAGAGCAGAATGATAGAATAATAGGCTAGAATGCAACATCGCCACACCTGGCATTGTAATACTTCGTTCAGTGTAGGTAGTATAACACACACACACACACACACACACACACACATACACACACACACACACACACACACACACACACACACACACACACACACACACACACACACACACACACACACACACACACACACACACACACACACACACACACACACACTCACACGCACACACACGCACACATACATACACTATAAACCACCTGAGTGACGTCACCTAAGGTGGCACTGGTTTAATTCTGAGTCACCTGTTGATTGATTGACTCAGGTGGCACTGTGTGTGTACTCACCTAATTGTGGTTGCAGGGGTCGAGACTCAGCTCCTGGCCCCGCCTCTTCACTGATCGCTACTGTATCCTCTCTCTCTCTGCTTCCTGAGCTTTGTCATACCTCTTCTTAAAACTATGTATGGTTCCTGCCTCCACTACTTCACTTGCTAGGCTATTCCACTTGCTGACAACTCTATGCCTGAAGAAATACTTCCTAACGTCCCTGTGACTTGTCTGAGTCTTCAGCTTCCAGTTGTGACCCCTTGTCCCTGTGTGTGTGTGTGTGTGTGTGTGTGTGTGTGTGTGTGTGTGTGTGTGTGTGTGTGTGTGTGTGTGTGTGTGTACTCACCTAGTTGTGGTTGCAGGGGTCGATTCACAACTCCTTGCCCCGCCTCTTCACTGGTCGCTACTAGGACACACTTCCTGCTCCATGAGCTTTATCATACCTCTTCTTAAATCTATGTATGGATCCTGCCTCCACTACATCACTTCCCAGACTATTTCACTTCCTGACAACTCTGTGACTGAAGAAATACTTCCTAACATCCCTGTGATTCATCTGAGTCTTCAACTTCCAACTGTGTCCCCTTGTTGTTGTGTCCAGTCTCTGGAACATCCTGTCTCTGTCCACCTTGTCGATTTCTCTCAGTATTTTATATGTCGTTATCATATCCCCCCTATCGCTCCTGTCTTCCAGTGTCGTCAGGTCGATTTTAACCTCTCCTCGTTGGACATACCCTTTAGCTCCGGGACTGGTCTTCTTGCAAACCTTTGGACTTTCTCTAGCTTCCTTACATGCTTGGGTAGGTGTGGGTTCTAAACTGGTGCTGCATACTCCAATATAGGCCTAACGTACACAGTGTACAGGGTCCTGAACGATTCCTTATTAAGATGTAGGAATGTTGTTCTTAGGTTTGCTGCAGCAATTATTTGGTTGATGTGCGCTTCAGGAGATGTGCCTGGTGTTATACTCACCTCAAGATAATTTCCCTTGAGTGAGTAGTCTCTGGCCCCCTAGAATACTCCGTCTGTGGTCTTCTTTTCCCATCCCCAATCTTTATGACTGCATTTGGTGGGGTTGAACTCCAGGAGCCAATTGCTGGACCAGGTCTGCAGCCTGTCCAGATCCCTTTGTAGTTCTGCCTGGTCCTGTCCGATTGAATTCTTCTCATCAGCTTCACGTCATCTGCACACAGGGACACTTCGGAGTCTATTCCTTCCGTCATGTCGTTCACAAATATCAGAAACAGCACCGGTCCTAAGACTGACCCCTGTGGTACCCCGCTCGTCACAGGCGCCCACTCTGACACCTCGCCACGTACCATGACTCGCTGTTGTCTTCCTGACAAGTATTCCCTGATCCATTGTACGGCCTTCGCTGTTATCCCTGCTTCGTCCTCCAGCTTTTGCACTAATCTCTTGTGTGGAACTGTGTCAAACATCTTTTTACAGTCCAAAAAAATGCAGTCTACCCACGTCTCTCTCTCTTGTTTTACTGCTGTCACCCTGTCATAGAACTCCAGTAGGTTTGTGAAACAGGATTTCCCGTCCCTGAACCCGTGCTGGTTGTCGTTGATAAACTCATTCCTTTTTAGGTGTTCTACCACTCGTCTCCTGATAATCTTCTCCATGACTGCATACTATACATGTCAGTGACACTGGTCTGTAGTTTAATGCTTCATGTGTATCTCTTTTTTTTTAAATTTGGGAGTACATTTGTTGTCTTCCATACCTCAGGTAGTCGCCCTGTTTCGATAGATGTTTTGAAGATTGTTGTTAGTGGTACACACAGCGCCTCCTCTCCCTCTCTCAGGACCCATGGAGAGATGTGTGTGTGTGTGTGTGTGTGTGTGTGTGTGTGTGTGTGTGTGTGTGTGTGTGTGTGTGTGTGTGTGTGTGTGTGTGTGTGTGTGTGTGTGTGTGTGTGTGTGTGACGATAGAGAGCAAATAACGTTACTACTACTACTACTACTACTAATAATAATAATAATAATAATAATAATAACAATAACAACTAATAACAACACAAATAATAATAATAATAATAATAATAATAATAATAATAATAATAATAATAATAATAAACTCAATAATAATAGTAATAAAAGCAGTAATAAAAGGGAGCAATAAAGGAGAGAAGGAGAAGAAACATGAAAAACGCTTAACGAATACAAGTACACAACAACACTTAACGAAAGGGAATTAAACGAACAAAAAAAAAGGTGGGGAAAAAATTCCTGATATAATTTAGAGTGAGTTAGGGAGAAATTGATACGTGTAGGGGATAATTGAATTGTAGGGAAAAATTCCGGTGGCCCTGGGGAAGAAATCTGATGACCATGGGTGTAATCTGGCGACCCTGGGAGTAATATGGTGGTGGTGGGAGTAAGCTGGTGACCATGGGAGTAATATGGTGGTGGTGGGAGGAAGCTGGTGACCATGGGAGTAATATGGTGGTAGTGGGAGTAATCTGGTGACCGTTGGAGTAATATGGTGGTGGTGGGAGTAAGCTGGTGACCATGGGAGTAATATGGTGATCGTGGGAGTAATCTGGTGACCGTGGGAGTAATATGGTGATCGTGGGAGTAATCTGGTGACCGTGGGAGTAATGATGATGGTGATGAAGGGACAACTGAGGGGAAAAGGAGGGGACAAAAGAGGGAACAAGAGATTGGACAAGAGAGTAGAGACAAGAGAGGGGACACAGAGAGGGGACACAGAGAGGGGACAAGAGAGAGGGAACACAGTGGCGCCGGCCTGAGCTCTGGATTTATTCAGTATATTAGAGAGAGTTGTCACAGCCTAGCTGCTGGGAGGGATGCTGGGAGATGCTCGGACGTGCTGGGAGGTCCTAGGAGGTGCGGGGAGATCCTGGGAAGTGCTGAGAGATGCTGGGAGTTGCTGGGAGATGATGAGAGGCATACTGGGAGGTCCTGGGAAATCCTTGGAAGTGCTGAGACTGCGATGCTCCTACGACAGTCCTAGCAGTTGATAGTCTTTGTATCTGCTGGGCTCATCTGAGGGGTTCTACCCTCTGTGTTGTTCACCCCCCCCCTCTGCTCCATTAGTCTGGTCCCTCCTATGCCAGTCCACCCTGCTAGTGCTACCGAGGATCGTCCACGTCTTGAACATGTCTCCTCTAACCATACACTACCAAATACATGAGATTCAGATACTTAAGTAATGTTAATTCCCTTCCCTATATATGGGCTTCACACTGGTGGTGTATACTCCAGGGTTGCTTTGTTGGTGTTTTGTGTGTGTGTGTGTGTGTGTGTGTGTGTGTGTGTGTGTGCGCACCCATTTCTGAACATCACACGACCCCCATTTCCTCGCATTACATTATTCCAAAGCAATAAAACAGCAATCAATCGTAAAACACTAGTCACTCGTAAAACACCTGTCACTCGTAAAACACCTGTCAATCATAAAACACCTGTCAATCATACAGCACACGTAACATCAATCACATACGGGAAAAAAATCTGGATACCAATCAGTAATTTCCTCTTCAGCATTACAAACATGTATCACTACTAACGTCAGAGTTCACATAAAAATAAATTACCTTACAATAATTCGTGTTTGGCTATATTTTTTTGTCAGGCAGTTGCAATATCCATTAATGAGGCACATTGCAACGAATTTAAATGTCCTCATTAAAATCTGTGGATTTAGGATAAGAATTCTTTTTCGTGGTGATGAAGATAATGTGTACACAAGTACACAGTCATACACAGAGGTCGAAACCAAGTGTGCTAGAGAATGGAAAAAGTATAGAAGGCAAAGGACTCAGGAGAATAAGGAGAGCATTCATGGAGCCAGAAATGAATATGTACAGGTAAGAAGGGAGGTCCAACGACAATACGAAAATGACATAGCCAAATCTGACCCGAAGCTGTTGTACAGGCACATCAGGTGGATAACAAGAGTGGAGAAGCAGGTAATCAGGCTGAGGAAGGAAGGAGGGGAGATCACAACGAAGTATGTGAGGAGTTCAACATGAGATTGAAAGTGTTGACAGAGGAGACAGAAGGGACTCCAGAAAGATGGAGAGGTGGGGTACACCATCAAGTGTTGGACACAATACATACAGCTGAGGAAGAAGTGAAGAGGCTGCTAAGCTAGATAGATACCTCAAAGGGAATGGGACCGTATAACATCTCTCCTTGGGTCCTGAGAGAGCAGAGGCGCTGTGTGTGCCACTAACAGCATTCTTCAACACTTCTATCGAAACAGGGCGACTACCTGAGGTATGGAAGACAGCAAATGTAGTCCCAATATTTAAAAAAGGAGACAGACACGAAGCATTAAACTACAGACCAGTGTCACTGATCTGTACAGTATGCAAAGTCATGGGTAGAGTGGTGGAACACCTAGAAAGGAATAAGCTTATCAACGACAACCAGCACGGTTTCAGGGACGGAAAATCTTGTCTCACAAACCTACTGGAGTTCTATGAAAGGGTGACAGCAATAAGACAAGAGAGAGAGGGTTGGGTAGATAGCGTTTTCTTAGACAGTTCCACACAAGAGGTTAATGCAAACGCTGGAGGACCAAGCAGGGATAACAGAGAGGGCACTACATTGGATCAGGGAATACCTGTTGGGAAGACAACATCGAGTCATGGTACGTGACGAGGTGTCAGAGTGGGCGCCTGACATGGGTCAGTCTTAGGACCAGTGCTGTTTCTGGTATATGCGAACGACATTACGCAAGGATTAGACTCAGAAGTGTCCCTGTGTGTAGATGATGTGCAGTTGATGAGAAGAATTCAATCGGACGAGGACCAGGCAGAACTACAAAGGGATCTGGACAGGCTGCAGGCCTGGTCCGGAACCTCGCTCCTGGAGTTCAACCTCACCAAGTGCAAAGTCATGAAGATTCGGAAAGGGCAAAGAAGACCCCAGACGGAGTACAGTCTAGGGGGTCAGAGACTACAAACCTCACTCAAGGAAAGGGACCTTGGGGTGAGTATAACACAAAGCACATCTCCTGAAGCGCACAACAAAATAACTGCTACAGCATATGTGCCCCTAGCAAACCTAAGAATGGCATTCCGATATCTTAATAAGGAATCGTTCAGGACCCTGTACATCGTGTATGTTAAGCCTATAACGGAGTATGTAGCACCAATTAGGCACCGACACCTAGCCAAGCATGTATGGAAATTAGAGAAAGCACAGAGGTTTGCAGCAAGACTAGTCCGGAGTTAACGGCATGTCCTATTGGAGAGGTTAAGGGAAATCGACCTGACGACACTGGAGGACAGGAGAGATAGGGAGGATATGATAACGACATATAAAATACTGAGAGGAATTGGCAAGGTGGATAGAGACAGGATGTTCCAGAGATGGGACACAGCAACAAGGGGTCACAGTTGGAAGTTGAAGACACAGATGAATCACAGGGCTGTTTGGAAGTATTTCTTCGGTCAAAAAGTTGTTAGGAAGTGGAATAGTCTGGGAAGTGATGTAGTGGAGGCAAGATCCATACATAGCTTTAAGAAGAGGTATTTGAAAGCTCATGGAGCAGGAAGGGTGACCTAGTAGCGACCAGTGAAGAGGCGGGGCCAGGAGCTGTGACTCGACCCCTGCAACCACAATTAAGTGAGCTAATTGAGAACACATACAGCGGAATGTACTCAAGAAGAGACCAGAAACTAGTGACAGCAATCTAGAAAACTGTAGAAGTGTGGCCAGGGGCCACCTTCCTAGGTGACAAGGAGCAGCAGGTGTTAGGTGACTTACCCATCCTTCCCACCCCCTCTCAGGATTCCACCTGGGTCCTTCCTCTTGTCAGAAGAACGTTCTATCACTTCGTCAAGCGCATCAAAACCTCTGTACAAAACCATCAGTCCAAAGTTTCCAAAGACAGACAGGGTACGACAACAAAACAAGTGCAATTCACAGAGAGGTGAGGAAGGTGCCAGGCAGATGCCAGCTCACACAAAGGCCAGTCTTTAAAGTTTGGTGATCTTGGAGGCGTTGGAGAGATGAGACTTTGTAAACGAGTCAGAAGCCCACTATGATTTACACAGCCAACTGTGTGATTTACACAGCCAACTGTGTGATTTACACAGCCAACTGTGTGATTTACACAGCGGCCAAGTGTGAATTATCACTAACCTGCAGTCTGTGTTATCATCGTAAGACCTTCAACCATACATATAAATTTGTCAGATATTATTAGATATTTCAACAAATATAGCAAAATACAAGAAAATACAGAATAATACAAGAAAAAACAGCATCAAGGTCACCGGTGCCGGCTATTCATCACTATACTTCAAATTTACACTATAACTAAAATTGTCTGACGACACAGAAATTTTTGATTGGCCTGAAGACCCAATTACGAATCGGAATTTATTTTTCTTCGTTGTTTTTGCCGCCGAAGATTTATGTCTGGTTGACCGGTGCAGGACAGCGGGGCAGTGGTTCGTGAAGAATTATTGAAAAATTATATTAATTATGTATTTCATCCCTTGAAATATGTTTTTTTTTATATTTTGGTGTGTGTGTGTGTGTGTGTGTGTGTGTGTGTGTGTGTGTGTGTGTGTGTGTGTGTGTGTATGTGTGTGTGTGTGTGTGTGTGTGTGTGTGTGTGTGTATGTATGTGTGTGTGTATGTGTGTGTGTGTGTGTGTGTGTGTGTGTGTATGTGTATGTGTGTGTGTGTGTATGTGTGTGTGTGTGTGTGTGTGTGTGTGTGTATGTGTGTGTGTGTGTGTGTGTGTGTGTGTGTGTGGTCTGCATACACAAACGTGTATATTTCGTTTAGTCTTGTAAACCAGTGCTCCAATTTGCTTGAGTTCCATTAACAATGGCGCAGCAAATACACCAGACATTCCAAGTCCCAGAGATACAACACATACAACAATGCTTGTATCAACAGTCAGAGGAACGACATTGCAACAAGTAAAAATTGCCGAGAGAGAAAACAGGTATTGACCTTCAGTTCCAATTAATTCTCAAGGTATTTTTGCCTCCTTTGTTTCAATTAATTCCTGAGATCTCTTCTTCCTTCAGTCCCAATTAGTCCCCCAGTTATCTTGTTCTCTCAGTCCAAATTAGTCCCCCAGTTATCTTGTTCTCTCAGTCCAAATTAGTCCCCCAGTTATCTTGTTCTCTCAGTCCAAATTAGTCCCCCAGTTATCTTGTTCTCTCAGTCCCAATTAGTCCCCCAGTTATCTTGTTCTCTCAGTCCCAATTAGTCCCCCAGTTATCTTGTTCTCTCAGTCCCAATTAGTCCCCCAGTTATCTTGTTCTCTCAGTCCAAATTAGTCCCCCAGTTATCTTGTTCTCTCAGTCCCAATTAGTCCCCCAGTTATCTTGTTCTCTCAGTCCCAATTAGTCCCCCAGTTATCTTGTTCTCTCAGTCCCAATTAGTTCCCCAGTTATCTTCTTTCCTCAGTTTACAACAGTGAGCTAAGAATGTAGTGAAATACGCCATGATTGGACCGTAGAGTTTGCAACAGTGAGCAAATAAGGTAGTGAAATACGGCATGATTGGGCCGTAGACTTTACAACAGTGAGCTAAGATGGTAGTGAAATACGCCATGATTGGACCGTAGAGTTTACAACAGTGAGCTAAGAAGGTAGTGAAATACGGCATGATTGGACCGTAGAGTTTGCAACAGTGAGCAAATAAGGTAGTGAAATACGGCATGATTGGGCCGTAGACTTTACAACAGTGAGCTAAGATGGTAGTGAAATACGCCATGATTGGACCGTAGAGTTTACAACAGTGAGCTAAGAAGGTAGTGAAATGCGGCATGATTGGACCGTAGAGTTTACAACAGCGAGGCAGGAAGGTAGTGAAATTGTCATTACCGTATCGTGAGTCAGTAAAAACTCTACGGTCCTGACTTGCCGTATTTCATTACCTCAAGTTTTTAGTTGAGTGGGTTAAAAAAATTAATTTTTCTTTTCTATGCTGTAATTAGAGATTTGTAATCAGTGGTATTGCCTGAAGCTCTATAGTCAGAAGAATCAGCGGAGATATGACAACATGGTAGAAAGTACTCAGACGGGACACAGGGATAGATGTGGTGAAGACAGACTCCGGACGCAACTTTAGGCATCGACATGGCAAAGCTCAGGGAATTAGTGAATGCTTGTCGTATGTGGTTATGAGGTGAAGCCAGGAGCTGAGACTCGACCCCAGAACAATGACGAGGTGAGTACATCTACATACAGAGGAGGTGACCTATTGTGTGTACTATCTAATGTGAAGAGAGAATGAGAACCATTTATATGTGACAGAGACAGGAGTGTGTATGTGTGTGTGTGTAAGCGAGGTGACATGATGGGAGGTAAGCGTAGGGGAGCATATTTAAAAGAGGAAGGGCAAGAGAGGGGAGATGAAAGGAGAACAGGGAGAGGGGAGAGACAGAGGGAGAGGGGAGAGAGAGAAATAGAGTCTGTTTTTAAAGATGTTAAATAAAAGAGGGGAAGAAGAGATAAAGAGCAAATATTTCCGCACACACACACACACACACACACACACACACACACACACACACACACACACACACACACACACACACACACACACACACACACACACACACACACCCACAAACACACACATATATATATACATAATTGCTTAACGAGCACTGGCACTGGTGAGTAATGAGGCAGTTAGCCTTGAATGGTAATTTGGCATTTGATTGACTGACCACCAGACATGGTGAGATAGTTCTCTGGATGAAGTTATTGTCACCTGTGTTCTTCTTCTGTTTTGATGTGCTCCTCCTGTCAGTTTCCAAGTCCCTGGGTTCTGCTGTCACTTTCCAGGTCCCTGGGTTCTGCTGTCACTTTCCAGGTCCCTGGGTTCTGCTGTCACTTTCCAGGTCCCTGGGTTCTACTGTCACTTTCCAAGTTCCTGAGTTCTACTGTCACTTTCCAAGTCCCTGATTTCTACTGTCACTTTCCAAGTCCCTGGGTTCTGTTGTCTCTTTCCAAGTCCCTGGGTCCTGCTGTCACTTTCCAGGTCCCTGGGTTCTACTGTCACTTTCCAAGTCCCTGGGTTCTACTGTCACTTTCTAAGTCTCTGGGTTCTACTGTCGCTTTTCAAGTCCCTGGGGTCTGCTCTCACTTTCCAAGTCCCTGGGTTCTACTGTCACTTTCCAAGTCCCTGGGTTCTACTGTCACTTTCTAAGTCTCTGGGTTCTACTGTCACTTTCCAAATCCCTGGGTTCTACTGTCACTTTCCAAGTCCCTGGGTTCTACTGTCGCTTTTCAAGTCCCTGGGGTCTGCTCTCACTTTCCAAGTCCCTGGGTTCTACTGTCACTTTCCAAGTCCCTGGGTTCTGCTGTCTCTTTCCAAGTCCCTGGGTCCTGCTGTCACTTTCCAGGTCCCTGGGTTCTACTGTCACTTTCCAAGTCCCTGGGTTCTACTGTCACTTTCTAAGTCTCTGGGTTCTACTGTCGCTTTTCAAGTCCCTGGGGTCTGCTCTCACTTTCCAAGTCCCTGGGTTCTACTGTCACTTTCCAAGTCCCTGGGTTCTACTGTCACTTTCCAAGTCCCTGAGTTCTACTGTCACTTTCCAAGTCCCTGGGTTCTACTGTCACTTTCCAAGTCCCTGGGTTCTACTGTCGCTTTTCAAGTCCCTGGGGTCTGCTCTCACTTTCCAAGTCCCTGGGTTCTACTGTCACTTTCCAAGTCCCTGGGTTCTACTGTCGCTTTTCAAGTCCCTGGGGTCTGCTCTCACTTTCCAAGTCCCTGAGTTCTACTGTCACTTTCCAAGTCCCTGGGTTCTACTGTCACTTTCCAAGTCCCTGGGTTCTACTGTCACTTTCCAAGTCCCTTAGCCCCTCTGGTACTGTGTCGTACTGTCGTGCTAAGTAACTAAAGTGCGTCATTAGGAAGAGTAGCACATGTTGGGGCATGTTAGTTAGACAAAGATTCTTATTTACACCTTGCCTGCAGTACCATTCCAACTCAGAGCACGAGAAACTAAATTCCACAGCACGGCAATCTTATGTCTTTAGTGCGGCAATCTCGTGTCCCCAGCACGGCAATCTCGTGTCTCCAGCACGGCAGTCTCGTGTCTGCAGCACGGCAATCTCGTGTCCCCAGCACGGCAATCTCGTGTCTCCAGCACGGCAATCTCGTGTCTCCAGCACGGCAATCTCATGTCTCCAGCACGGCAATCTCATGTCCCCAGCACGGCAATCTCATGTCCCCAGCACGGCAATCTCGTGTCCCCAGCACGGCAATCTCGTGTCTCCAGCACGGCAATCTCGTGTCTCCAGCACGGCAATCTCATGTCCCCAGCACGGCAATCTCGTGTCCCCAGCACGGCAATCTCGTGTCCCCAGCACGGCAATTTCGTGTCCCCAGCACGGCAATCCCATGTCCCCAGCACGGCAATCTCATGTCCCCAGCACGGCAATCTCGTGTCCCCAGCACGGCAATCTCATGTCCCCAGCACGGCAATCTCGTGTCCCCAGCACGGCAATCTCCTGTCCCCAGCATGGCAATCTCATGTCCCCAGCACGGCAATCTCATGTCCCCAGCACGGCAATCTCATGTCCCCAGCACGGCAATCTCATGTCCCCAGCACGGCAATCTTCTCGTGCACTGTGGCATGTAAGAGCATTATTCAAGTGAGTGAGAGCGAAAAAGGGGTGCAGGACTCTCATTCTTGCAGGAGTGCCATTCTTGCAGGACTCTCATTCTTGCAGGAGTGCCATTCTTGCAGGACTCATTCTTGCAGGAGTGCCATTCTTGCAGGACTCTCATTCTTGCAGGAGTGCCATTCTTGCAGGACTCATTCTTGCATGTGTGCCATTCTTGCAGGACTCTCATTCTTGCAGAAGTGCCATTCTTGCAGGACTCTCATTCTTGCAGGACTCTCATTCTTGCAGGAGTCTCATTCTTGCAGGACTCTCATTCTTGCAGGAGTGTCATTCTTGCAGGACTCTCATTCTTGCAGGACTCTCATTCTTGCAGGAGTCTCATTCTTGCAGGACTCTCATTCTTGCAGGAGTCTCATTCTTGCAGGAGTCTCATTCTTGCAGGAGTCTCATTCTTGCAGGAGTCTCATTCTTGCAGGAGTCTCATTCTTGCAGGACTCTCATTCTTGCAGGAGTCTCATTCTTGCAGGAGTCTCATTCTTGCAGGAGTGTCATTCTTGCAGGAGTGCCATTCTTGTAGGAGTGTCATTCTTGCAGGAGTGTCATTCTTGCAGGAGTGTCATTCTTGCAGGAGTGTCATTCTTGCAGGAGTGTCATTCTTGCAGGAGTGTCATTCTTGCAGGAGTGTCATTCTTGCAGGAGTGTCATTCTTGCAGGAGTGTCATTCTTGCAGGAGTGTCATTCTTGCAGTCAGAGTGACACTCACAGCGCACACTACTCTTACACTCTTGTTTATCTCACGTCTGTTGTTACGACCTGAGAACCTACTGAACCACCTCTCATATATACTTAAGTAACTGACTGGATCAACTGACTGTTGAACCTCCACTGTTGAACCTCCAGTGTTGAACCTCCACTGTTGAACCTCCACTGTTGAATCTCCACTGTTGAACCTCCACTGTTGAACCTCCACTGTTGAACCTTCACTGTTGAACCTCCACTGTTGAACCTCCACTGTTGAACCTCCACTGTTGAACCTCCACTGTTGAACCTCCACTGTTGAACCTCCACTGTTGAACCTCCACTGTTGAACCTCCACTGGGACACTAACTGTTGTATTTCACGTGTTCGTCCTCGTGTCAAGTCACGCTTACCTGGACAACCCTAAATGTGTTCCATTGAGTACTAGTGTACTCTTGTAGAGTACGTCAACAATGTCAACTTTGTTTATTTAATTTGATCTTTTATTTATTCGTTTTTTTTTATCTCGCACTGAACTGCTGGGAAGATTCTCACGTTTATTGTGAATGTTATAAGATATTCGCGTAAAGGGTTTAGGTATTTGTATATAGAGGTTTAATTATTAAAAGAATATTTTGCAGTGGGGAATATATGACTATATTGAATATTTGAGTATATTGGGAAGTATTTTTAACATCTGGTATGTTGCTGACTCGTCACTGATCGTGGACCTGATTCCTCTGCTGAGAAAAAGAGAGAGAGGGAGAGAGAGATGCCTGAGGCAGTATCAGAGGCTGTTGCCGTCAGTTCAAAGCCTGGTTGGCCTTCCTGACCTGCTATTGTTTGTGTCTCTGCTGTTGTTATGTTTACTTGGTGGTGGTAGTGGTGGTGGTGGTAGTGGTGGTGGTGGTGGTGGTGGTGGCGGCGGTGGTGGCGGTGGTGGTAGTGGCGGTGGTAATAGTGGTGGTGGTGGTGATAGTGGTGGTGGTCGCGGTGGTTGTGGTGGTGGCGGTGGTGGTGGCGATGGTGGTGGTGGTAGTGGTGGTAGTGGTAATGGTGGTGGCGGTGGTGGTAGTGGTGGTGGCGGTGGTGGTAGTGGTGGTGGCGGTGGTGGTTGTGGTGGTGGCGGTAGTGGTGGTGGTGGTGGCGGTGGTGGTTGTGGTGGTGGCGGTAGTGGTGGTGGTAGGGGTAGTGGTAATGGTTGTGACGGTCCTTATCTACCAAAAGGAGGTGACAGGCACTGTTGTAGCCCCCTCAGTGAGATGAGGGTGGCACCCTCTCCCCCTGTATCACCCCAGGCACTCAGTGCCTGGGGTGAAACAAGCGTTCCTATCGTCGCTCCTCTTACCATCTTTACTCTGATTTCTGTTTCTTAAAGAACAAGAGTCGTGAAGGTACCAATATTTGCAACCTCTCTCTCTCTCTCTCTCTCTCTCTCTCTCTCTCTCTCGTACTCTTTAAGAGAGAATATAAGCTCTTTCTTCCTCTCTAAGAGGCACAAATTTTCAAGAGGAAGGTATACTACATGTTTTGAGTGCCACACCAGCAAGGCTGCGGAACACTGTCACAAACAGACTGGTTAATCCGAATATCGGCAATTTAGTCTGGCATTTGGTAGGGCTACACATGTAAGTTAACACCAGAAATTCACAAAGCATATTGCAAACAGTCATAAGTTTATATTCTTTACTCTAACTTGTAACTGGAGGTAATCAGGTTTGATCCAATGAAGGGAAGGGTCAGGCGCAGCTCCCGAGTGGTGAATTCTGTATATACTGTAAATATTAGAGTTAGTGTTATCTCTAATTGTTATCAGAAGCTAGTGAGGCTGATCGACGTAGGTTATGAGGAAATACTTGGAGCCATGATTCGACCCCTGAAAACACAAAGTGGTAAGTTCAAACACACACACACACACACACACACACACACACACACACACACACACACACAAAATTCCCCCTCACGTACATACACCATTGTTCCTTCACACTGTTGACAGCTCTGGGCCCACAATTGTTTGTGTCAATCACACAACAGTCAAGGGAAGTGAAGTGAGCGTCAACCAGCGCCCCTCTGCACTCTCCCCTACCTGGCAGGGAAGGGCAGGGCTAAAACTAGCGCCTCTCAGCACACTCCCCTACATCACAAGGAACAACAGGGCGACAACTAAGTCATGTCAACCCGCTGCAATACCCTAGGAGACTTCAGGGACAAGGAAGTATAAATGTCCTTAACAACACAAAACACAATACTCATGTCACCTTGGAAAGACTGAGTGACCACAACATCAACTCTCGTAACTGTAACTCAGTGTATACAGAACAGACAGGACGTTGTACCGACAAACACTTATTGCTGTAACAAAATTTCTGTAAACGTATTATTACACTGGATCAAAAAAAAAAAATTCTATACTCTTCCAACACGATAAACATTTCAACCACACTAGTAAATGGAACGGAATTGTTATTACTCTCAGAAGTGTCTGCATATATAAATTTGGGAACCAAATTTATGGTGGAGAAACATATTCTGGTGGATCAATGATACATTAGCAAAATAATTGAACAAAGTTTACTTGTGGTCTCATACGAAGCTTGTGTTAGATATATTGAAGTATTGTAAACTAGTGGTGAATAGGTTACTTGCAGTCTTAGTGACTTTGGTGTAGATGACAGGCTTTAAACTCCATTAGGCAAGCAGTACCATCATAGCTCAGTAGGTCTATTGTGGTGCTCCTTGCGTGTTGTTTATGCTGCCTCTTACCTCCTGTGTACATTCTGCCGAAGATGGTTCTAGGCAGGGGTCGAAATGTGCAGTCTCAGATTACTTTTATCTTGCTGATGTGTCGGATATCTTTCATATCACAAACACACACACAGCAAAGCACAGCATAGCACAGCACAGCGTAGCACAGCACAGATCCCCTCCAATCGTGGAGTTTATTTTCTATACGAATCTCGTCCTCAGTCACTCTTCCCATCTGACATACTTCAAGGAAATGGCTTCTGCTTTGCCATCTGTCACCGTGGTATACACGTATTATTATTCTACCTGTACATATTGTATATACCTGTATATAGTGGGTGTAGGCAAAGTATATATTATAGTGTTCTGCTGTGTGTTTGCTCCCATCACGACCAGGTCTCACAGACCATTCATTACCTGTGTTCGTAATAGAGGTTCATACTAATTCTGAGGCGTATCTGAGTTCCGAATGGTCTGGATCGCCTCTGAATGCTCCCGAGTGCTTTTGAATGCTTCTGAGTGCCTCTAAATGCTTCTGATTGCAACTGAGTGCTCCTGAATGCTTATGAGTGCCTCTGAATGCTTCTAAGTACCTCTAAATGCTCCTGATTGCATCTGAGTGCTCCTGAATGGTTATGAGTGCCTCTGAATGCTTCTGAGTACTTCTAAATGCATCTGAGTGCTCCTGAATGGTTATGAGTGCCTCTGAATGCTTCTGAGTACTTCTAAATGCTCCTGATTGCATCTGAGTGCTCCTGAATGGTTATGAGTGCCTCTGAATGCTTCTGAGTACTTCTAAATGCTCCTGATTGCATCTGAGTGCTCCTGAATGGTTATGAGTGCCTCTGAATGCTTCTGAGTACGTCTAAATGCTCCTGATTGCATCTGAGTGCTCCTGAATGGTTATGAGTACCTTTGAATGCTTCTGAGTACCTATAAAACTCCTGAGTGCTTCTGAGTGCTCCTGAGCGCCTATGAATACTTCTGAGTGCCTATAAATGCTCCTGAGTGCTGCTTGCACTCACACTAACATTCTCGTTATATAAAATTTAGCATATAAATGCTACCCGAAATTTTTGCCTGATGCGCCTAGCATATTAATATAATAAACCTATATATATATATATAATTTACTTTCAGGCTCGTAGACATCGTCGCTGGAAGCAAAAATATTATTTTTGAAAAATGTTCACATTTAGACCCGGAAATAAGCGTCACTGAATATAGAAATATGAGAAATAATGAACATATTTCATATTTATTTCCTGATGTGATTATATTTTGTTTTCTATAAAGTTCAACTATACGTAAAAAAAATAGGAAAAAAATAGGTGAAATATTTCAGTAATTACCAATTACAATTTAAAACTGAAATTAACAGTAAAGGTATATAATTTTTTTCATAACCAGTCGTGGTAGGGAAAAAAATATGCAATTTTTTTTTTTGACTGTGGATAGTTTTGTTCGTCAGGAAAGAGGATGTTTACTGACGCGGGTTTTAGTCTTATATATGATACGTCAAAAGATGACCCACAGCTGGAGTTTTCGGTCATCTGACCGAGACCTTCCACTGGCTTACCAGTCCACCCATTTAAAAATTTAAATTAGGTACTAGGTGATGGTGATATATAGGAAAGAGAACTGTGTAGTTACAGGGAGTCCGTTTCTATTTCAGCTTTGTCAGTCCACTTTTGTGTGGGTCTATTTTGGTCTCTGAGAGGTCTACCTTAGTCTGTGTGTGTTTGCTTTGGTCTGTGTGTGTCCACCTTGGTCTGTGTGTGTCTACCTTGGTCTGAGTGTGTCCACCTTGGTGTGAGTGTGTCCACCTTGGTGTGAGTGTGTCCACCTTGGTGTGAGTGTGTCCACCTTGGTGTGAGTGTGTCCACCTTGGTGTGAGTGTGTCCACCTTGGTCTGAGTGTGTCCACCTTGGTCTGAGTGTGTCCACCTTGGTCTGAGTGTGTCCACCTTGACCTGATTGTGTCCATCTTGATCTGAGTGTGTCCACCTTGGTCTGTGTGTGTCTACCTTGATCTGAGTGTGTCCACCTTGGTTTGAGTGTGTCCACCTTGGTCTGAATGTGTCCACCTTGATCTGAGTGTGTCCACCTTGGTCTGAGGGTGTCCACCTTGGTTTCTGTGAGGTCCACCTTGGTCTGAGGGTGTCCACCTTGGTTTCTGTGAGGTCCACCTTGGTCTGAGGGTGTCCACCTTAGTTTCTGTGGGGTCCACCTTGGTCTGAGGGTGTCCACCTTAGTTTCTGTGAAGTCCACCTTGGTCTGAGGGTGTCCACCTTAGTTTCTGTGGGGCTCACCTTGGTCTGAGGGTGTCCACCTTGGTTTCTGTGGGGTCTGAGGGTGTCCACCTTAGTTTCTGTGGGGTTCACCTTGGTCTGAGGGTGTCCACCTTGGTTTCTGTGGGATCCATCATGCGAAACATCTCAATCTGTTTCCCATAAACTACATTACAAACTTTGTTTACCGCGAAATATCATTTATTTTCCAGATTGCTCACTATCACCGTTAACATTTCAATATAAACTGTGTTCAGTACCCCTTTGTCTCCATAATTCTCCTCCTGTCACAGACACCCCGAGTTCCCTCTCATTTCCCGCTACCTTTGCCTCCTGTCTATTTTTTAAGCCGTTCTGTTATGTTATTGACTAAAGATCTTTGATATTCTGTAAGCTGATCTGTCATATTAGACAGTCATGTTAGACAGTCATTCTATAAGTTAATTTACTGTTAGAATTATCTATCCCTGGTTTAGGCTTCATAGATGCAGTCTTGTTGATGACTGAGAAACTTGTGCAGTGTTAGGGTATTTTTATTGTGGAAACATTTTGCCAGAGTGGTTTCATCAGTCCAATATGGAGAGGAGCAGAAGATGAGAAGTATGAGGTGATCAGTCCCCGAGCCTGGAGATATGTTCAGTCTATCAATTTAAATAAATGTACAGTATATGCGCGGAGGTGCTTATATACTGCAGACAGGCGAAGTGAAGCAGTTGGAGGCGGCGTCACCAGTGGTCAAAATCCACTAGTGGAAGTAAATCAGGCCTATAGGTGAGGCAAGCGTTGAAGATTACATACAGCCTTAAGGAGCACGTAAGTTCCCCCGTCTTCTAATAACATGTTCAGTTTTCCCACTATAATCTACCTTGTCCATAATTACTACAACATTTGCTTTGTTTGGTGAGGTGAAGTCCAGGATCTTTCCTTAATTCATGGTATAACTTAACAAATCTTTGATACCAATAGTGTTGTGTTGGTATCAAACAGTGTTGTAGGTGTGAGCTTTGCTCACACCTCTACAACACTGTTGTGCTCAAAGATTTGCTAGGTTATACCATGAATAAAAGAAAGATTCCAGACTTCACCTTACGAAACAGACAAAGGAAATATGATAGTAATTATCGACAAGGTAGAAAACTGAACATGATAGACAGAGAGACTCAGGCGCCCC
Source organism: Cherax quadricarinatus (assembly GCF_038502225.1). NCBI lineage: Eukaryota > Metazoa > Arthropoda > Malacostraca > Decapoda > Parastacidae > Cherax > Cherax quadricarinatus. The sequence continues at coordinate 6,250,163 of NC_091374.1, read as the reverse complement.
CTGATGACCCTGGTGTAAGTGAGACTCAGGCGCCCCCTGATGACCCTGGTGTAAGTGAGACTCAGGCGCCCCCTGATGACCCTGGTGTAAGTGAGACTCGGGCGCCCCCTGATGACCCTGGTGTAAGTGAGACTCAGGCGCCCCCTGATGACCCTGGTGTAAGTGAGACTCAGGCGCCCCCTGATGACCCTGGTGTAAGTGAGACTCAGGCGCCCCCTGATGACCCTGGTGTAAGTGAGAAGCTTTTAACCAAATAAACCAGTCAGTCTTGCGACAGAATTGAACTTAAGATTTACTGCATTAACTTAAGTAAGGAAGATAATAGTTACATTAATTATCGGGCATTGATTACTTTCCTCGTTAGAAAGAGTTATTATCAAGACGAAAGTAATGGAAGAATTATTTTTTAAAGGGAAGCGCTTAACCCGCAGGAGTCATACAGCGCCGGGGGAATGGGTGGTGATTAGGTTTGATGCGAGGCAGGGGATTGCAATTCCAGTTATGTTAGGTAAGGTTTTGATGAATGGTTTGAAAAACCGACAAGTTGAAGATTGAGACACTTATGCAGCATATGGGAATCTTTATTCAGGAAACGTTTCGCCACACAGTGGCTTCATCAGTCCAGTACAAAGAGGAAGGTGTAAGGAGAGGAGGAGAATGAGGTAATCAGTCCCTTGTAAGGAGAGGAGGAGAATGAGGTAATCAGTCCCTTGTAAGGAGAGGAGGAGAATGAGGTAATCAGTCCCTTGTAAGGAGAGGAGGAGAATGAGGTAATCAGTCTCTACAAGATTGATGGACTGAACACATCGACTCCAGGTTGAGGGACTGATTACCTCATTCTCCTCCTCTCCTTACACCTTCCTCTTTGTATTGGACTGATGAAGCCACTGTGTGGCGAAACGTTTCCTGAATAAAGATTCCCATATGCTGCATAAGTGTCTCAATCTAGGTAAGGTTTGTCGGGAAAGAGGACAAGTGTTTCCTGACCCTCAGCTGGAGCTTTCGGTCATCTGCCGAGGCCTTCCACTGGCTTACTTCTCCACCCCATAATTATGGTTAAAATTAAAGCCATTAACATCTCCAGTTCCTTGGATGAAGAGCCCTTCACCAGCATCTGAGCACTAGTCGTGGGTCCCACGGAAATATGTGAAGGTAAACATTCTATATATTATGCATTATTTATATGTTGGGAAGTCATTATACACTACTGGTCGTTCATTATATCCTTCATTATACACCGTTAAGTGTACATCTTACAGTGTACTACTGGTCGTTCATTATATCCTTCATTATACACCGTTAAGTGTACATCTTACAATGTACTACTGGTCGTTCATTATATCCTTCATTATACACCGTTAAGTGTACATCTTACAGTGTACTACTGGTCGTTCATTATATCCTTCATTATACACCGTTAAGTGTACATCTTACAGTGTACTACTGGTCGTTCATTATATCCTTCATTATACACCGTTAAGTGTACATCTTACAGTGTACTACTGGTCGTTCATTATATCCTTCATTATACACCGTTAAGTGTACATCTTACAGTGTACTACTGGTCGTTCATTATATCCTTCATTATACACCGTTAAGTGTACATCTTACAGTGTACTACTGGTCGTTCATTATATCCTTCATTATACACCGTTAAGTGTACATCTTACAGTGTACTACTGGTCGTTCATTATATCCTTCATTATACACCGTTAAGTGTACTTCTTACAGTGTACTACTGGTCGTTCATTATATCCTTCATTATACACCGTTAAGTGTACATCTTACCTTCATTATACACCGTTAAGTGTACTTCTTACAGTGTACTATGTTAAGTGTACTTCTTACAGTGTATATAACCTAAAACTGTATTTAGTCCAGTGTTTGAGGGAGTGAGATATTCTTGCTTGGTGAGTTGTATAATCGTACGGGTTTAGCGCTCCCCATGATTATAATGATAATAAAACTTCATTAACAATCCACTGCTTCCTCTATAATAACAATAATAATAATAATAATAATAATAATAATAATCCATGGACAAGTGGTACAGAATTCTTGGTCAGTAAGTGGTGTGTGTTGTAAGAGGCGACTAAAGTGCCGGCAGCAAGGGGCTAGTAACCCCGTCTCCTGTATATATTACTAAATTTAAAAAGAGAAACTATCGTTTTTCTTTTTAGGTCACTCTGCCTCGGTGGGATACGGCCAGTTCGTTGAAAAATATTAATAATAAATATCTTTATTTCTACAAGTATATGATACAACTTATACAGACCATAGTTGACAACATTGACATACTGGGTAGAAAGTCCCGGGTTATGTAGAGCATTTCTCGCGAATTAAGTTAATCTTGTTCCCCAGGATGCGACCCACACCAGTCGGCTAACACCCTGGTACCTATTTGCTTGCTAGGTGAACATGGACAGCAGGTGTCTTAAGGAAACACGCTCCAATGTTTCCACCCGTACTGGGGATCGAACCAATGACCCCCAGTGTGTGAACTAAGTGCGCTACCAACCAAACCACGGGACGCCACTGAACCGATGGTTCTCTCAACAAAACTCTAAATAATTATTTCATTTAAACTAATCTCGTTATCTCATTGTCGGTTCTGAAAGTGAGAACAGAGAATAAGGAACTCACATAGGAAGAGTGGAACATTACAGTAAGTCTGCTGCCCATGCTAGGCAAGTCTAACACCTACTCATATACCCGTCCAACTTGCCTAAATGACGCTGCCTGGCAGTTTGTTCCACTTATCTACAACTCTATTGCCAAATCATTATTCTCCTGTATCATTTTTGACTAAAAATTACCTAAATTGAAGCCATTACTGCGAATTTTGTCATGATTAGAAATACAAAATAAGACGAATCTACTGAAGAAGACCTCATCTCGAGGTCAAAATACAAATTTTTCTGAGTGTTTCTCACACTTAGATTTTTTTTTCACGCAGCTGCAATGTTAAGCTACTGAAGGATTTTACTCATTATTATGATTCTGAATTTCAGGCTAAATGACTGAAGAAACTGTAAATAACACGAGTGACAACAGATCACAGAACGACTGGGACTCGAACCCGCGACAATCAGTCTTAAAACTTTCAGACCAGTGTTACATAGTCTGTGAATTTAAGGTCATACCTTATATATATATATATATATATATATATATATATATATATATATATATATATATATATATATATATGCAAAACAACCACTCTGAAAGAATAGAGAAATTCCAAGCGCTTTCGTGACTACTCACATTATCAAGTTCCTTGATAATGTGAGTACTCACGAAAGCGCTTGGAATTTCTCTATTCTTTCAGAGTGGTTGTTTTGCATATTCTGAAATCACCTGTTTACTGTGATCTTATTGCATATTATATATATAAATATATATATATATATATATATATATATATATATATATATATATATATATATATATATATATATATATATATATATATATATGTCGTGCCGAATACGTAAAACTGGTCAATTAGCAAGAACTCATTTAAAATTAAGTCCTTTCTGAAATTTTCTCTTATACGTTTAAAGATATATTTTTTCATTAATGTTAATGTAAAAATTTTTAATTTTGCACCAAAAGGAACTTAGAAAACTTACCTAACCTTATTATAACAAGAGCAATTTATTTTAGCCTAACCCAATTAAATATATTTTAAATACGTTTACAATAATTTAATACTAAACAAACACAGTGAAATATATTTTTTTCGTTAGGTTCAGAATGATTTTGGCGAAATTATTGCATACACAAATTTTAACTTGTCCTATATGGCAAGATGAACTTTGCTATTTAAGCCAAGATCGCAAGTTCTGCCTATTCGGCACGACATATATATATATATATATATATATATATATATATATATATATATATATATATATATATATATATATATATATATATATATATATATATATATATATATATAATATAATATAATATAATATATATATATATATATATATATATATATATATATATATATATATATATATATATATATATATATAGGGTTGTCTTGATGGTGTGATGAGCTTTTGATCCAAAGAACTGGAGCTAGCCTTCCCTTTCCCTGGATCAAACCTGATTACCATCCCTTCCTCTGCTGTTTCATAATCAATTTCACTAAAATAATATTCGTTGACTAAGTAATTAGTTCTACTGTTTTCACGAACGCTGTTCTAAGATATCAGTAGATAGGCTAGTTAATCGGGTTTCAATCCTATCGACTACATCAGGGTGGTTAAGGCTTCCTGGCACCTGTGCATCACCTGATGTGAATACTTTACTCTTTAAGTCAGTATGTATAAGTTTATTGTTTCTATGTATGAATGTATGTATAGTGTTATTATTGATGTTTCACTCGCGAAACATCGTTAAAATAAAAACTTGATGTACAGTCTGTCTTTACCATGTAACAACATCAGAAGGCTAAAAGCATGGTAAGGAAGTTGAGAATCTTTAGTACTACGTATAATGTTTAGCTACTTGTAGACGGGCGAACTTTTAACAAAGTTAATGTCTCAGTGCACAGCAGGATCCCAACCTAAACACTCTGTATCACACTGCAGCATCTCAGCCAGATGGGATCTGGCTGAGATGCTGAGGGGCGAGAGTACTGTGTACTTTGATACAGAGTGTGCAGGTTCGAATCCTGGCATTGGCTGAGAGATAATGTTTGTTAATACTACGTGTGATATGAATGAATAATTTAAGAATCACTGAGCCATGTGAATTTATAAATAGTGGCACCAGTGCCATTAAACTGACGTGTGTTATATTGTCATAGAGGAGCTGAAGGTTGAACTCAGTGCGTGAGTTTTAAACCTTAACAGTGTGAGAAGAACGCATAATTATGCTGTTCAAAGAGTGAATGTGAACCTGCTGGTGGTTCTTGAACCTTGCTTTACCAGGAATCAAGATTACAACAGCACCAGCTGCAACACCAGCTGCAACACTCCTCGTGCCAGCTGCAACACTCCTCGTGCATGCCATGTACATCATGCAACAACAAAAAATCCCAAACTTTGCAAATGTAACTTTGGACGACTATTGGGTCTCTGCTAGACCATTATCTGGTCGCTGCTGACCAGATAATGGTCCAGGGAGGACCGAATAAAAACTTGCATAAAGTTACCATTCCAGTGTCGTAATGTTTTCCAGGCGGTACTGGTGGTAACATTAGGACATGTGTCCTTAAGACACCTGCTGTCTGTGTTCACCTAGCAGTAAAATAGGTACCTGGGTGTTAGCCGGCTGGTTACGGTCGCATCCTGGGGACAAAATTACCATAATTTGCCCGAGATGTTATACATAACAAGGGACTTCCTATAAAGTATTATATCTTTGATGTCAGCTATGGTCTTTATGCCTTGTACATGTACTTGTAGAAATAAGGATTGTAATTATTATTATTATTATTATTAATTATTATTATTATTATTATTATTATTATTATTATTATTATTATTACAGAGTGTGTCGCTGCTGAAATATTGCTTCTTGGTAAAACGAAACACAATAAATCAGAGGAGATTAATAATCAGTCTTGGAGAGACGTAAGTCCGTCCTGTCCTCCAGCTCTTAATATTTATAACTAATTAATGCGTTAACGACCATCTATGACAATATAACACGACAGTACCACTAAATTATTATAAGTTTTAATTTTCGTTTCGAAATTACTCTGGGTTTTCTGTGATTAGATAAAAGAAATTTACAATGGTGGTTATACAAGTCTATTTTAACAGGAATGGTGGAGTCGATATCGACCAATGGCTAAAAATGGACTAAAACTGCAGTAAAATATAGAGCGTGGCGGAATGTTCACTGCCAGGAGGTGTGTCACTGCTCAATAAACTTGTCCCTCGGGATTAAATTCAGAGTCACGATCAGATTCACGCCACACTCACTGTGCTGCTTCCACACTCTACCGTATTTTTAACTGTGTTTATATATATGTATGTACGTACGTATGTACGTACGTATGTATGTTATATATATATATATATATATATATATATATATATATATATATATATATATATATATATATATATATAATTTGTTGTATACATATATCTCGGTCACGAAGTAATGTCAGACTGAGTGGTACAAGCAGCAAAACGACCTTTTAATTTGTCGGGTGATGTTGTGTATAGTGATGATACCTATGGCTATTACACTCGTGTGTAATAGCAGTGAGTGGAGCTTTCTCTCTCTCTCTCTCTCTCTCTCTCTCTCTCTCTCTCTCTACTACCTGACAGCCATGGGGAAATTTATCACTTGACACGAAATTACGGTGTATTCTCACGAAGTGCTTGTTAGCGCCGCCTCCTGCATAACACTCTTCGCCCTCCCTCACAACCTTCCTTCATCCACGCATCAATAAACCATCCTCAGAGATGGTAATTCCCAGGTAACTCCAGCTGGAACGAAACCTCTCTAAATATTCAAGACTGGAATGCCTGACGCAGTCCCCAGCTCACTGCCCATACTGAAGAGTCTTCCAGCACAGGATGACAACTTTAATTACCTAATGTACAAAATCCATTCAACGTTATGAAATGTTAGTTTTTTAACCGCAGAAAAAAATGCAAAGAAGACCAGAATTTAGTATATTTCCATTCATTTAATATTTGGGAATTAACGTTATAAAAACACAAGGACCTAAAGTGAGTATTTACCTCATAGTGGAAAAAGAACCAGATATCCGCCCCCACTATGTAGCTCTCATACAAAGTTGAGTAGCAACACTGCTGACATGCATAATTTAGTTTAAGAAAATCCCAGCGTCAGTGACACCAGGTGATTCTTCTTTCAGTGTTTCCCAAAGATTCACCTTCCCTAGGGTTAGTTAGGGAATTAACCTTACCTGTGCCATGGCTACACCCAGTCCAGGCAAGACAAACAGTACCACATTACCAGATCTTAAGAACACGGAGGCAAACAAGATAATGCAAACTTAAGAAATTTTTGTACTTACGGTAAACCGTGGTCGTGGTGACAAGGATGTACAAATGTGCCGCTGGCGGTGGTGTAGCCTGCGGGAGTGTATCCGTGTAGAGAGGGGGCCGGAAAGGGGGGCTACGGGTAGTGGGTTAACGGAGGTGGTAGCGAGTCACGGAGGGACAGTCGACGGCCTCTTCTCCAGACTGACGCCCGCGTTGGAGTCACGCGAAGCTCCCCTTGCAGGCCGGTTATATAGCCCCAGGTTTCCCGCCAACCCCCGTCCCGCCTTCCCGCCAAAAGCCCCGCCCATCAAGTCCACCTACGCCATCGGCTTGCCTTACATATTAAGTGATTCTATGTGAGATATTGCCGCTTTTGGGCCATGATGTACAGCTGACATGAGCTAGAAAACGAGTGAGTGATGAGCTAGAGGCATAGAGAAGCGCCAGAGAATCGCTCGCAACATCCGCTGGCAATTTCGTGACCTGACTCTTAACATAGACCAGTATGAAAATGACTTTCTGGCCAACGAAGGTTGCATACATGAAGATCATTAATAATGCTGGTAAATGAAATAACGTAACGTGTTTTTTTCATTGCTTATACACGTTTCGTCGTGGCACGGACGATGGAAAGATGGGGAAGACGAAGAAGAGAAGGAGGAGGAACAATAGGACAAGAAAAATGTGTAAGAGGAGAAAAGGAAGACAAGGAAGATGAAAACAAAGTAGACAAAGACGCATAGGAGGAAAAAGAGCAGCAGAAGCAGCAGCAGGAGGTAGGAAAAATAAAGAGGGGTAAGGGGGTTAAAGGGGAGTAGAGGCCATGACGTAAGAGTGACGTCAAAACAAGAGCCCTGGTCATCAGGCAGCAAGAGGAAAACAGAGGAAAACCGTCTTCCCCAGGATGGAAATTGCTGGATTTTCCACAGTCTGCCCACGAAGTGACATTTTATGTATAATTAAATTTCTTATGCAGCGAATTGCGCAGCGACCCTGAACGTTTGCGAGGGAGTGTTACAGTGCGTAGAGCGGGACATAACAAAGCAGGGAGGGTTGTAACGGCTAGCTGGCTGAGACGTTAGTGGCTGAAATGTGAGTGGCCAAGACGTTAGTGGCTATAATATTATTGGTAGAGACGTTAGTGGCTAAGTTGCTAGTTGTTAGTTAAGACGTTAGTGAGTTCTTAGGATATCTGCGTTAGTGGCTGGAAAGTGCTAGCAGTGTTAGAATTATTAGTGGCTAAAAGTATTATTGCTAGTGCTGGGAGGTATTCCTGAGTGGGAGTGTGTTAGTGTTAGCTACTGCCAAGTGTTAGTACCTGGTAAGTGTTAGTGGTTGGTAAGTGTTAGTGACTGGGAAGTGTTGGTGTTAGTGAGTGGAACAATGTCAGTAGCTGGGAAGACTTAGTGAGTGGAACAGTGTTAGTAGCTGGGAAGACGTAGTGAGTGGAACAGTGTCAGTAGCTGGGAAGACGTAGTGAGTGGAACAGTGTCAGTAGCTGGGAAGACGTAGTGAGTGGAACAGTGTCAGTAGCTGGGAAGACTAATGAGTGGAACAGTGTCAGTAGCTGGGAAGACGTAGTGAGTGGAACAGTGTCAGTATCTGGGAAGACGTAGTGAGTGGAACAGTGTCAGTAGCTGGGAAGACCTAGTGAGTGGAACAGTGTCAGTAGCTGGGAAGACTAATGAGTGGAACAGTGCCAGTAGCTGGGAAGACGTAGTGAGTGGAACAGTATCAATAGCTGGGAAGACGTAGTGAGTGGAACAGTGTCAGTGGCTGGGAAGACGTAGTGAATGGAACAGTGTCAGTATCTGGGAAGACGTAGTGAATGGAACAGTGTCAGCAGCTGGGAAGACGTAATGAATGGAACAGTGTCAGTATCTGGGAAGACGTAGTGATTGTCAGTATCTGGGACAGTGAGTCAGTAGCTGGGAAGACGTAGTGAATGGAACAGTGTCAGTATCTGGGAAGACGTAGTGAGTGGAACAGTGTCAGCAGCTGGGAAGACGTAGTGAATGGAACAGTGTCAGTATCTGGGAAGACGTAGTGAGTGGAACAGTGTCAGCAGCTGGGAAGACGTAGTGAATGGAACAGTGTCAGTATCTGGGAAGACGTAGTGAGTGGAACAGTGTCAGCAGCTGGGAAGACGTAGTTAATGGAACAGTGTCAGTATCTGGGAAGACGTAGTGAGTGGAACAGTGTCAGTAGCTGGGAAGACGTAGTGAGTGGAACAGTGTCAGTATCTGGGAAGACGTAGTGAGTGGAACAGTGTCAGTAGCTGGGAAGACGTAGTGAGTGGAACAGTGTCAGTAGCTGGGAAGACGTAGTGAGTGGAACAGTATCAATAGCTGGGAAGACGTAGTGAGTGGAACAGTGTCAGTGGCTGGGAAGACGTAGTGAATGGAACAGTGTCAGTATCTGGGAAGACGTAGTGAATGGAACAGTGTCAGCAGCTGGGAAGACGTAATGAATGGAACAGTGTCAGTATCTGGGAAGACGTAGTGATTGGAACAGTGTCAGTAGCTGGGAAGACGTAGTGAATGGAACAGTGTCAGTATCTGGGAAGACGTAGTGAGTGGAACAGTGTCAGCAGCTGGGAAGACGTAGTGAATGGAACAGTGTCAGTATCTGGGAAGACGTAGTGAGTGGAACAGTGTCAGCAGCTGGGAAGACGTAGTTAATGGAACAGTGTCAGTATCTGGGAAGACGTAGTGAGTGGAACAGTGTCAGTAGCTGGGAAGACGTAGTGAGTGGAACAGTGTCAGTATCTGGGAAGACGTAGTGAGTGGAACAGTGTCAGTAGCTGGGAAGACGTAGTGAGTGGAACAGTGTCAGTAGCTGGGAAGACGTAGTGAGTGGAACAGTGTCAGTAGCTGGGAAGACTAATGAGTGGAACAGTGTCAGTAGCTGGGAAGACTAATGAGTGGAACAGTGTCAGTAGCTGGGAAGACGTAGTGAGTGGAACAGTGTCAGTATCTGGGAAGACGTAGTGAGTGGAACAGTGTCAGTAGCTGGGAAGACGTAGTGAGTGGAACAGTGTCAGTAGCTGGGAAGACGTAGTGAGTGGAACAGTGTCAGTAGCTGGGAAGACGTAGTGAGTGGAACAGTGTCAGTATCTGGGAAGACGTAGTGAGTGGAACAGTGTCAGTAGCTGGGAAGACGTAGTGAGTGGAACAGTGTCAGTAGCTGGGAAGACGTAGTGAGTGGAACAGTGTCAGTAGCTGGGAAGACGTAGTGAGTGGAACAGTGTCAGTAGCTGGGAAGACTAATGAGTGGAACAGTGTCAGTAGCTGGGAAGACGTAGTGAGTGGAACAGTGTTAGTAGCTGGGAAGACGTAGTGAGTGGAACAGTGTCAGTAGCTGGGAAGACGTAGTGAGTGGAACAGTGTCAGTAGCTGGGAAGACGTAGTGAGTGGAACAGTGTCAGTATCTGGGAAGACGTAGTGAGTGGAACAGTGTCAGTAGCTGGGAAGACGTAGTGAGTGGAACAGTGTCAGTAGCTGGGAAGACGTAGTGAGTGGAACAGTGTCAGTAGCTGGGAAGACTAATGAGTGGAACAGTGTCAATAGCTGGGAAGACGTAGTGAATGGAACAGTGTCAGTGGCTGGGAAGACGTAGTGAGTGGAACAGTGTCAGTAGCTGGGAAGACGTAGTGAGTGGAACAGTGTCAATAGCTGGGAAGACGTAGTGAGTGGAACAGTGTCAGTAGCTGGGAAGACGTAGTGAGTGGAACAGTGTCAGTAGCTGGGAAGACGTAGTGAGTGGAACAGTGTCAGTAGCTGGGAAGACGTAGTGAGTGGAACAGTGTCAGTAGCTGGGAAGACTAATGAGTGGAACAGTGTCAGTAGCTGGGAAGACGTAGTGAGTGGAACAGTGTCAGTGGCTGGGAAGACTAATGAGTGGAACAGTGTCAGTAGCTGGGAAGACGTAGTGAGTGGAACAGTGTCAGTAGCTGGGAAGACGTAGTGAATGGAACAGTGTCAGTAGCTGGGAAGACTAATGAGTGGAACAGTGTCAGTAGCTGGGAAGACGTAGTGAGTGGAACAGTGTCAGTAGCTGGGAAGACGTAGTGAGTGGAACAGTGTCAGTAGCTGGGAAGACGTAGTGAGTGGAACAGTGTCAGTGGCTGAGAAGACTTAGTGAGTGGAACAGTGTCAGTAGCTGGGAAGACGTAGTGAGTGGAACAGTGTCAGTAGCTGGGAAGACTTAGTGAGTGGAACAATGTCAGTAGCTGGGAAGACTTAGTGAGTGGAACAATGTCAGTAGCTGGGAAGACGTAGTGAGTGGAACAGTGTCAGTAGCTGGGAAGACGTAGTGAGTGGAACAGTGTCAGTAGCTGGGAAGACTTAGTGAGTGGAACAATGTCAGTAGCTGGGAAGACGTAGTGAGTGGAACAGTGTCAGTTTCTGGGAAGACTTAGCGAGTGGAACAGTGTTAGTGGCTGGTCAGTGTTAATGTTGCTGTTAGTGGCTGGTCAGTGTTAATGTTGCTGTTAGTGGCTGGTAAGTGCTAACGAGTGGGACTGTGTTAGTAGCTGGGAGGTGTTAGTGACTGGGTGAGTTACTAAACACTAACATCTTCAGAGTGCAACGCTGTAGAGTTACCAGTTAAACATTAGTCCTTGCCATCATCTCTCACGCGTTTAATCTTAATCAAATCAAGTCTAAGCTAAGAGCGAATGCAAGGATAAACAGAGCCAACAACAAAAAAAAAAAAAACAGTGTATTTGTGAGCAAAAAATTGTTGGAAATCTAGCTCGACACTCAAATATTATTTCACTGGCAGTCACCTGCATAACGTTTGGGAATCACATATACCGTATGTGTCTGGACAATATACACACTATCCGAGATCAAATCTCTTTGTATCCCATACTACAGGCGTTATATTGATCCTTAAGGGCTTAACGCTTCCCTATGAATAATAAAAAGTAATATATTATTGGCACTGGGGCATCAAAGGAGGCTGGTAATGGTGACCAGAGGTTATAAACAGCCTCGGGGTCAGGTCACTTGCAAGATTACCACCCACCATGAGTACACTGAGAGTAAACACACTAAGCGTCCGGGGCTCAAGACTGTTCAATAGCCTACCACCAGGCATAAAGGGAATTACCATTAGACCCCTGGCGGCCTTCAAGAGGGAGCTGGACAGATACCTAAAGTCAGTACCCGACCATCTGGGGTGTGGTTCGTACGTTGGACTACGTGCGGCTAGCAGTAGTAGCAGCTTGGTTGATCAGGCCCTGATCCACCGGGAGACCTGGTCAAGAACTGGACCACGGGGGCGTTGACCCCCGGAGCACCAACCAGGTAGACCGGAATAGATGCCGAAGAACGTCACCATTAAGTTAAACCCAAAACAAGAATATTTTCACGACCAACGAGGAACTAATCAGAAGACGAAATAAATTTTTAACACAATATACTTCCATCACAACATTACTGCAACACCAACAACCACAAGTCTACACAGAGAACCTAAGAAACAACCAGCGTGGAAGTCCAGTAAATTTATCTTCACCAGAGAATTTGTTGGGAAAAATAACGTAGAACTCTCAGATATTCCCTGAGAAACAGTCGTGAGCTCCTGAGCTCCAGTAACACACATCAATGCACGGAAAAGCCTAAGAAACAGTCGTGAGCTCCTGAGCTCCAGTAACACACATCAATGCGCGGAAAAGCCTAAGAAACAGTCGTGAGCTCCTGAGCTCCAGTAACACACATCAATGCGCGGAAAAGCCTAAGAAACAGTCGTGAGCTCCTGAGCTCCAGTAACACACATCAATGCGCGGAAAAGCCTAAGAAACAGTCGTGAGCTCCTGAGCTCCAGTAACACACATCAATGCACGGAAAAGCCTAAGAAACAGTCGTGAGCTCCTGAGCTCCAGTAACACACATCAATGCGCGGAAAAGCCTAAGAAACAGTCGTGAGCTCCTGAGCTCCAGTAACACACATCAATGCACGGAAAAGCCTAAGAAACAGTCGTGAGCTCCTGAGCTCCAGTAACACACATCAATGCGCGGAAAAGCCTAAGAAACAGTCGTGAGCTCCTGAGCTCCAGTAACACACATCAATGCACGGAAAAGCCTAAGAAACAGTCGTGAGCTCCTGAGCTCCAGTAACACACATCAATGCGCGGAAAAGCCTAAGAAACAGTCGTGAGCTCCTGAGCTCCAGTAACACACATCAATGCACGGAAAAGCCTAAGAAACAGTCGTGAGCTCCTGAGCTCCAGTAACACACATCAATGCACGGAAAAGCCTAAGAAACAGTCGTGAGCTCCTGAGCTCCAGTAACACACATCAATGCGCGGAAAAGCCTAAGAAACAGTCGTGAGCTCCTGAGCTCCAGTAACACACATCAATGCACGGAAAAGCTGAATGCAAAATTAAACAATGTATAAAATATATTCCAGTGAGAGAGCCTACAAGAAGATAAAATACTGACGGCAATTACTGAAGGAAAGAGGTCACTAAATCGCCTTAAAACAAGCATTTATCTGTCACAACAAAAATAATCTTCGCAGAGAGATTACCATTACAGAGCTGAAACTGAAATATTTAAACCAGACGGGAAAAGGCGAACAAAAAAAAAATTCCGAAGATTTAAAAGAATCCTAAAAATTTCTTCTCATACGCAAAGAATACCATTAAAAACATCTAGATATTTGTAACTTTTCTAGTCACTGTTTTACCTCCACTAGACCCTAGGGGTAACTGCCCTAGTCTAGGGTAACTTCTTGAAACCCTAGCCTCTGAAAGAACTCTTTCAATCCTTAACGTAACTCCTATAGATCCTAAAATTACACCTTCAGTCCCAAATGTAAGTCTTTCAGCCCCTAAAAAACTGCTCCAGTCCCTGAAGTAACTCATGCAACCCCTAAAATAGTTCCTCTAGTCCCTAAAGTAACTCCTTCAGCCTGTAAAATACTTCCTTCAGCATTTAAGTTGACAATGTTTCACCCAACGCAGGCTGCGTTGGGTGAAACATCTGCGAGTGTTAATAACGTCAACATGGCAGGAGATGGCTTTCCACCCTCGGGAGGTCGAAGACGTGACCTCCAGGTAAGGTTTCCGCAGTCACCGTCTTCCGAGACGTGCTGGAAGGAGCCTCGGGGTGAGAATGATTACCTATTACAAACTGTGCGTATTCTCTACTGCCACTCAAAGTGGGAGTAGAAACCGAATGGTATCGCACTCAGCTTACACACTGAGGTCCGGGATCGATCTCCGGTATGGCTGGAAAGCATTAGGACGTGTTTCCATAAGATACCTGCTGTTCCTGGACACCTAGCATTAAAATAGGTACCTGGGTGTTAGTGGACTGGTGTGGGTCGCATCCAGGGATAAAACTAACCTAATTTGCCAGAAATGTTCAGCATAACAAGGGACTTTCTATACAGTAGTATGTCATTGATGTCATCTAGACTTGTATACCTTGTACGTGTACTTGTATTATTATTATTGATTCGCTCGTTTTATGGGTGAGTATCAAGTTATGCCTTTCCAGGACGGACAGAAACATCGTCTCAGTTTAACTTATACTATAACTAGAATAACTGTGAATACAAACACTTATAAACTGGATATTATCCAGTGCGGGTGAACCATAGTCAGTAAATACACTATTCTACGAGTGTGTAAAAGCAAGTACATAGTTTTTTTTTCAAAAAACTTTTCCAAATTCACATAAATAAACGGATCCAGTCAAATGAAGCAAAATTTACCGGCCACCTGAAATTGATTACGAGGTATTTGATCTGGTAGCTGGAATATGCAATTAAGGGGAACGATTATAACCAGTGATATTAATTTTCGGATATCAAAGAGAGGCGAGGTGCTTTCTTTCTCTGGGCGATATTTGTGTATACACTTATGAGTGTGTCAGCTGGTTCAGACTCACCTGAAGTGCAAATACCAAGTGTATGTGTGTGTGTGTGTGTGTGTGTGTGTGTGTGTGTGTGTGTGTGTGTGTTTGTGTGTGTGTGTGTGTGTGTGTGTGTGTGTGTGTGTGTTTGTGTGTGTGTGTGTGTGTGTGTGTGTGTGTGTGTGTGTGTGTGTGTGTGTGTGTGTGTTGTGTGTGTGTGTGTGTGTGTGTGTGTGTGTGTGTGTGTGTGTGTGTGTGTGTGTGTGTGTGTGTGTGTGTGTTTGTGTGTGTGTGTGTTTGTGTGTGTTTGTGTGTGTGTGTGTGTGTGTGTGTGTGTGTGTGTGTGTGTGTGTGTGTGTGTGTGTGTGTGTGTGTGTGTTTGTGTGTGTGTGTGTTTGTGTGTGTTTGTGTGTGTGTGTGTTTGTGTGTGTGTGTGTGTGTGTGTGTGTGTGTGTGTGTGTTTGTGTGTGTGTGTGTTTGTGTGTGTTTGTGTGTGTGTGTGTTTGTGTGTGTGTGTGTGTGTGTGTGTGTGTGTTTGTGTGTGTGTGTGTGTGTGTGTGTGTGTGTGTGTGTGTGTGTGTGTGTGTGTGTGTGTGTGTGTTTGTGTGTGTGTGTGTTTGTGTGTGTGTGTGTGTGTGTGTGTGTGTGTGTGTGTTTGTGTGTGTGTGTGTGTGTGTGTGTGTGTGTGTGTGTGTGTGTGTGTGTGTGTGTGTGTGTGTGTGTGTGTGTGTGTGTGTGTGTGTGTGTGTGTGTGTGTGTGTTTGTGTGTGTGTGTGTGTGTGTGTGTGTGTGTGTGTGTGTGTGTGTGTGTGTGTGTGTGTGTGTACTCTCCTAGTTGAGGTTGCAGGGGTAGAGTCCAAGCTCCTGGCCCCGCCTCTTCACTGGTCGCTACTAGGTCACTCTCCCTGAACCATGAGCTTTATCATACCTCTGCTTAAAGCTATGTATGGATCCTGCCTCCACTACATCGCTTCCCAAACTATTCCACTTCCTGACTACTCTGTGGCTGAAGAAATACTTCCTAACATCCCTGTGATTCATCTGTGTCTTCAGCTTCCAACTGTGTCCCCTTGTTACTGTGTCCAATCTCTGGAACATCCTGTCTTTGTCCACCATGTCAGTTCCTCTCAGTATTTTGTATGTCGTTATCATGTCCCCCCTACCTCTCCTATCCTCCAGTGTCGTGAGGTTGATTTCCCTTAACCTCTCCTCGTAGGACATACCTCTTAGCTCTGGGACTAGTCTTGTTGCAAACCTTTGCACTTTCTCTAGTTTCTTTACGTGCTTGGCTAGTTGTGGGTTCCAAACTGGTGCCGCATACTCCAATATGGGCCTAACGTACACGGTGTACAGGGTCCTGAATGATTCCTTATTAAGATGTCGGAATGCTGTTCTGAGGTTTGCCAGGCGCCCATATGCTGCAGCAGTTATTTGGTTGATGTGCGCTTCAGGAGATGTGCCTGGTGTTATACTCACCCCAAGATCTTTTTCCTTGAGTGAGGTTTGTAGTCTCTAGCCCCCTAGACTGTACTCCGTCTGCGGTCTTCTTTGCCCTTCCCCAATCTTCATGACTTTGCACTTGGTGGGATTGAACTCCAGGAGCCAATTCCTGGACCAGGTCTGCGGCCTGTCCAGATCCCTTTCTAGTTCTGCCTGGTCTTCGATCGAGTGAATTCTTCTCATCAACTTCACGTCATCTGCAAACAGGGACACTTCGGAGTCTATTCCTTCCGTCATGTCGTTCACAAATACCAGAAATAGCACTGGTCCTAGGACTGACCCCTGTGGAACCCCGCTGGTCACAGGTGCCCACTCTGACACCTCGCCATGTACCATGACTCGCTGCTGTCTTCCTGACAAGTATTCCCTGATCCATTGCAGTACCTTCCCTGTTATCCCTGCTTGGTCCTCCAGTTTTTGCACTAATCTCTTGTGTGGAACTGTGTCAAACGCCTTCTTGCAGTCCAAGAAAATGCAATCCACCCACCCCTCTCTCTCTTGTCTTACTGCTGTCACCATGTCATAGAACTCCAGTAGGTTTGTGACACAAGATTTCCCGTCCCTGAAACCATGTTGGCTGCTGTTGATGAGATCATTCTTTTCTAGGTGTTCCACCACTCTTCTCCTGATAATCTTCTCCATGACTTTGCATTATATACATGTCAGTGACACTGGTCTGTAGTTCAGTGGTTCATGTCTGTCTCCTTTTTTAAAGACTGGGACTACATTTGCTGTCTTCCATGCCTCAGGCAATCTCCCTGTTTCGATAGATGTATTGAATATTGCTGTTAGGGGTACACATAGCGCCTCTGCTCACTCTTTCAGGACCCATGGAGAGATGTTATCCGGCCCCATTGCCCCATTGTATCTAGCTCACTCAGAATTCTCTTCACTTCTTCCTCGGTTGTGTGTCCTGTGTCCAGCACTTGGTGGTGTACCCCACCTCTCTGTCTTTCTGGAGCCCCTTCTGTCTCCTCTGTGAACACTTCTTTGAATCTCTTGTTGAGTTCCTCACATACTTGACGGTCATTTCTTGTTGTCTCTCCTCCTTCCTTCCTTAGCCTGATTACCTTGTCCTTGACTGTTGTTTTCTTCCTGATGTGGCTGTATAACAGCTTCGGGTCAGATTTGGCTTTCGCTGCTATGTCGTTTTCATATTGTCGTTGGGCCACCCTTCTTATCTGTGCATATTCATTTCTGGCTCTACGACTGCTCTCCTTATTCTCCTGGGTCCTTTGCCTTCTATATTTCTTCCATTCCCTAGCACACTTGATTTTTGCCTCCCTGCACCTTTGGGTGAACCATGGGCTCATCCTGGCTTTTTCATTATTCCTGTTACCCTTGGGTACTAACTTCTCCTCAGCCTCCTTGACATTGTTGCTACATATTCTATCATCTCATTAACTGGCTTCCCTGCCAGTTCTCTGTCCCATTGAACCCCCTTCAGGAAGTTCCTCATGCCCGTGTAGTCCCCTTTCTTGTAGTTTGGCTTCATTCGTCCTGGCCTTCCTGCTTCCCCCTCCTCTTGTAGCTCTACTGTGTATTCGTAGCTTAAAACCACATGATCGCTGGCCCCAAGGGGTCTTTCATATGTGATGTCCTCAATATCTGCACTACTCAAGGTGAATACTAGGTCCAGTCTTGCTGGTTCATCCTCTCCTCTCTCTGTTGTAGTGTCCCTTACGTGTTGGTACATGAAGTTTTCCAGTACCACCTCCATCATCTTAGCCCTCCATGTATCTTGGCCCCCATGTGGCTCCAAGTTCTCTCAATCGATCTCCTTGTGGTTAAAGTCACCCATGATCAGGAGCTTTGCCCTGCATGCATGAGCTCTTCTGGCCACTGCAGCCAGTGTGTCAACCATCGCTCTATTGCTCTCGTCATACTCTTGCCTTGGCCTCCTGCTGTTCTGTGGTGGGTTATACATCACTGCAATTACCATCTTGGGACCTCCAGAGTGAAGCGTTCCCGCTATGTAATCGCTTGCTTCTCCGCTGTCTTCTCTCTCCAGCTCATAAAAATTCCATCGGTTTTTGATCAGCAATGCCACTCCTCAACCTCCCCTGTTCCCTCTGTCTTTCCTCAGGATCTGGTATCCCGTTGGAAAGATGGTATCTGTTATCATATATGTAAGCTTGGTTTCTGTGAGAGCTATGATGTCCGGTGATGCCTCTTTGACTCTTTCGTGCCACTCCTCCCACTTATTTGTTATTCCATCAGCGTTTGTGTACCATACCTTCAGTTTCCTTTCCAACACTGTGGTTTGGGGGGCCTGTGAGGGTGGGAGACCTGGTAGCATACTGTGGGATTCTATAGCTGGGTGTTGGGTGGAAGCTGTGAGTATGGATTGTAGTTTGTGTTGGGATGGTGTGATAGGTTGTGGGGTTCTGAGGATAGTTGTGTGTGTGCTTGCCCTTGCTGCTCTGTCCTGCTCTGATTGACCTCTGCTGGTTCCATCCTTGTCTCATTTCCTAGCTCCTTTCGCCTTTTTTGTCCTCTCCCACAGCTGCTGTCGTTCTGTTTGTGTTCTGTCTTTGTCTAGGAACACCTTCTTGTACTCTTCCGAGCTTTCCAACCGTGGTTTCTCTTGGAGGATCCTGTTCCGCACTGTTTCTGTCCTGAGAATCAGCTTGATCGGTCGTTTTCTTCCCTTCAGGTACCCCCCTATTCTCTGAAAATTTACAATCTCGTCCATGTGTGTGTGTGTGTGTGTGTGTGTGTGTGTATGTGTGTGTGTGTGTGTGTGTGTGTGTGTGTGTGTGTGTGTGTGTGTTTATGTATATTCAAAACAACCACTGTGAAAGAATAATGAAATTCCAAGCGCTTTCGTGACGTCTCACATATATGTATGTGAGAAGTATGCATATATGTATATATATTCAGTGAGATGCATGTTTTTCGGTGTGTATACATGCTGAGAGTTTAATTTAGGAAATAAAATATTCTTAACTGGTGGTGAAGAGGTTACACTGTAGCTTTAATAACTCTCGTGTAATTGGTATACAGTATACCTCATTAACCAACCAAGAGACCGAAATGCAGAATATGTAGTAGCATAAATGGTTATAATTATAAATATAATTTTTAAAGGGAGTGGACTGGTAAGCCAGCCGACGGCCTCGGTCAGATGACCAAAAGCTCCAACTGCAGGTCATATGACTAAGACCCGCGTCAGGAAACACTTGTTCTGTTTCCTGACAAACCTTACCTAACCTAACCTAAATGCAAATATAACAACAATGGTTATAATTATGACCATAATTTTTAGAGGAGTGAACTGGTAAGTCAGTGGAAGTCCTGAGTCAGATGATCAAAAGCTCCAGCTGTGGGGCCATCATATGATGGCCAGAGCTTGCTACTTACTACCTGCGGCTCACAAGACTGCCATTCCCACGAGCCCCCCATCGGGCGGGGAAGATGGCAGACCAGAGGCCTAGCTTCTCCCTACGAGCCCCGTGAGGGCGGGGAATGTGGCTAGGCCTGGGGACAGTTGGTCCCAGAAGATGAGGAGGTACTTGTACCTCCTCCCATGGCAGACATAGGTCTCAAGACACTCACAAGACAGGGAGCCAAGGCCGGGTCACCATCTGGAAAAGACGCGGACCGGGAGAGTTCCAGCGATTCAAGAAGTTATTATATAACTAAGACCCGCGTCAGGAAACACTTGTCTTCTTTCCTGACAAACATTATACCGAGCTACTGAGATTAACACAATGTAGCTTAAGCTTCTACTCATCCTCACACACAAAATGCAAAAATATATCCATGACATGCATATATGCGTCTTTGATTCTAAAATTCTGTGACTTGACTCTTGTGGAGGATGAAAAAGATTTTCGAGTGAGACTTTAGGTGACGTTATTCACCTCGGAGTATTAATAACCCAGAATAATACAGAAGAACCAAGCAGTGCGGCTTAAATCCTCTGTGATCCTTAGGTGTTTCCCCGGGATACCGCCCACACCGGTCCACTAACACACAAGTACCTATTTACTGCTAGGTAACAGTAACGGTAGATGTTAGTGGACTTTCCCATGCGTTCCACCTTCATAGGGATCGATCGCAGGTACTTTCGACTGTGAGCTGAATAAGTACAGGATATATATACACTAAAGTGTATATCGATCAGTATATGCACTGTGATTTTTGCTTCATTCCAAAGTTTAGGGATAAAAGTATACCTGACTGGTGGTGAACACGTTATATTCATACTTGATGACTCGTGTAGTTGATAAGCTTGAAACCCAATTAACTAATCAGCCTACATACTATATATATATATATATATATATATATATATATATATATATATATATATATATATATATATATATATATATATATATATATATAGATGTATCTCAGTACATGTACACTGAAAGGTATTATCTCTCAGTGTATTTATATCAAAAGGTATATATATATATCTGTCAGTAAGCATAACAATACTCTTTCAGACATCTGAAAGATAACTGAGACTTCTCTTGGCACTGATAAAGACACTGCTGGCACCGATGTACAAAATGGTGGATAGTGGCACTCTCATCTTGGCACCAGCCTCAGCGGGAGATGAGGATATGGGTGATGCTCACACAACATGAATGATCCTGGGCAAATTATGCAAAGAAATGTAAGTTGCAGCTGTCCTGTGTATTGATACACTTGTAATATTGAGTCTGTGTTAACACCTCAGCAGCAAGTGTATGTACACAAAAAGATGTATATGTGGAAATACCTCTTAGTTTATACGCAATAAGAGATATATATTATTCACTGTATATGTTCCAAGGTATTTCTTAGTGTATATACACGGAAGAGAGATTCCCGTCTTTCAGTGTATATACATTGAGAGGTGGATGTCTCTCAGTGTATATACATTGAGAGGTGGATGTCTCTCAGTGTATATACATTGAGAGGTGGATGTCTCTCAGTGTATATACATTGAGAGGTGGATGTCTCTCAGTGTATATACATTGAGAGGTGGATGTCTCTCAGTGTATATACATTGAGAGGTGGATGTCTCTCAGTGTATATACATTGAGAGGTGGATGTCTCTCAGTGTATATGAATTAAGAACTTTGATTCCTCTTTGTAGGGAATCATTTATTCCCACTGACACTACTCACTCGTATAGTCGATACGCGAGAAAGTAACATTTCTCAGTGTATATATACACTGCATCTAGTATACATCATTGCGATAAGCAGATCTGGTCTTCAAGACCACACTGGTGGGTCAGCTTCTGTTTCCTATCAATCCCTCTTCTTTAATCCCTATTTTAGGGATTAAAGTGTTCTTGGTGTTGGAGTCTAGGTGGAGAGAGACCTGTGTGACCTTCGTGTAGCTGACACGCTTTAAATCTTACAAAATTGTATTGTAAATACTTGTCAGTTACTACTGCAACTGTTATAACTACTACTACTACTACTGCAACTGTTATAACTACTACTACTACTACTGCAACTGTTATAACTACTACTACTACTACTGCAACTGTTATAACTACTACTACTGCAACTGTTATAACTACTACTACTGCAACTGTTATAACTACTACTACTGCAACTGTTATAACTACTACTACTGCAACTGTTATAACTACTACTACTGCAACTGTTATAACTACTACTACTGCAACTGTTATAACTACTACTACTGCAACTGTTATAACTACTACTACTGCAACTGTTATAACTACTACTACTGCAACTGTTATAACTACTACTACTGCAACTGTTACTTCTGTTATTACTACCACTACAACTATTGTTACTTCTAAAACTACTACTGCTTCTACAACTATTGTTATTGTTACTACTACTACTACTACTACAACTGCTGCAACTACGTCTACTACATCCACTACTACAACTAATAATACCACTACTACAACTAATAATACCACTACTACTACTACTACTATCTTGATCCCGATTGAGAGGATTAAGTTACCTCTCAGTGTATATATATATATATATATATATATATATATATATATATATATATATATATATATATATATATATATATATATATATATATATATAGATATTTCAACAAACTGGCCGCATCCCACCAAGGCAGGGTGGCCCAAAAAGAAAAACGAAAGTTTGTCTTTTTAAATTTAGTAATTTATACAGGAGAAAAGGTTACTAGCCCCTTGCTCCCGGCATTTTAGTCGCATGGCTTACGGAGGAAGAATTCTGTTCCACTTATGGAGAATATATATATATTATGAGAGATACACACACTTGCTGTATACATCCTCGTATATATTGGTTGGGTTATGAAGTTTAAATCCTATCGACTAGGCAAGTGGTCATTATTTTTGCACGTCACTTGTACACTACTAAATAAAATTAAATTAAATAATAGAGGTGTGTATACATACTGAAATACATACCGTCCCCAATGTAAGTACACTGTTGCTGTCAGCACTCACCATATATTATCATAGTTTAAAAGAGACAGGTAAACAAACACTAGGATACACTCATTCGAACTCGTCCCGGTCCTGGGGCTTTGATCACTTGCTCCTGTGTCTTCTTAAACCAGTTTATCGGTGTCACTTACCAAGGTTATCATTATTTTTATAATACACGAGTGTATAAAGTTGGTTGAGTTTGAAACCTATCGACTACGATAGGTTTCATATTTTGATTCCTACAGCAGGTGATTGGACTTTCAGTGTGTATTATTACATTTAGGGAGAAGCGCTCAACCCGTAGGGGCATACACTGCTTGGGGAGAGGGGGAAATATGAGGTAATCAGGTTCAATCCAAGGAAAGGGAGCACAGGTTAAATTCCTTTTGTTAAGAACCCCTCGCTGGCATCAAGGCACCTCCCCTGAGAGGTTACATCAAGAGCCCATCGCTGGCATCAAGGCACCTCCCCTGAGATATTACATCAAGAGCCCCTCGCTGACATCAAGGCACCTCCCCTGAGATATTACATCAAGAGCCCCTCGCTGGCATCTAGGCACCTCCCCTGAGATATTACATCAAGAGCCCCTCGCTAGCATCAAGGCACCTCCCTTGAGATGTTACATCAAGAGCCCCTCGCTGGCATCAAGGCACCTCCCCTGAGATATTACATCAAGAGCCCCTCGTTGGCATCAAGGCACCTCCCCTGAGATATTACATCAAGAGCCCCTCACTGGCATCAAAGCACCTCCCTTGAGAGGTTACATCAAGAGCCCCTCGCTGACATCAAGGCACCTCCCCTGAGATATTACATCAAGAGCCCCTCGCTGGCATCTAGGCACCTCCCCTGAGATATTACATCAAGAGCCCCTCTCTGACATCAAGGCACCTCCCCTGAGATATTACATCAAGAGCCCCTCGTTGGCATCAAGGCACCTCCCTTGAGAGGTTATATCAAGAGCCCCTCGCTGGCATCAAGGCACCTCCCCTGAGAGGTTACATCAAGAGCCCCTCGCTGGCATTAAGGCACCTCCCCTGAGAGGTTACATCAAGAGCCCCTCGCTGGAATCAAGGCACCTCCCCTGAGAGGTTGCATCAAGAGCCCATCGCTGGCATCAAGGCACCTCCCCTGAGAGGTTACATCAAGAGCCCCTCGCTGGCATCAAGGCACCTCCCCTGAGAGGTTACATCAAGAGCCCCTCTCTGACATCAAGGCACCTCTCCTGAGGTTACATCAAGAGCCCCTCGCTGACATCAAGGCACCTCCCCTGAGAGGTTACATCAAGAGCCCCTCGCTGGCATCAAGGCACCTCTCGAGAGGTTTCGATGTATATTCACTGAGAAATGCACATCACTGTGTATATACACTGAGATCCACATCTCTCGGTGTATATGCAGAGACATACACACCTCACGGTATGTATACACCGAGCGTGTATATCTCTCTGGGTATATACAAATATACATACCTCTCTAATGTAAACTGAGTAATCAATACAGTTTTAACAACCATTACCCAAGTAAACTACTGGTAACGATCAGTGAAGTCTGAGATGAACAGGTTGACCAGACTTTTGGAGGACGTAAGTTGAGCCTAAACACATTTATTTACGTTATTCGCCTGTGTATTGATAACCCAGGATAAGCCAGGATAACCCAGGGTAAGCCAGGATAACCCAGGGTAATCCAGGATAACCCAGGGTAAGCCAGGATAACCCATGGTAACCCAGGGTAACCCAGGGTAAGCCAGGATAACCCATGGTAACCCAGGGTAACCCAGGGTAAGCCAGGATAACCCAGGGTAAGCCAGGATAACCCAGGGTAAGCCAGGATAACCCAGGGTAAGCCAGGATAACCCAGGGTAAGCCAGGATAACCCAGGGTAAGCTAGGATAACCCAGGGTAAGCCAGGATAACCCAGGGTAAGCCAGGGTAAGCCAGGATAACCCAGGATAAGCTAGGATAACCCAGGGTAAGCCAGGATAACCCAGGGTAAGCCAGGATAACCCAGGGTAAGCCAGGATAGCCCAGGGTAAGCCAGGATAGCCAAGCAGTGTGCCTTATTTTCCCCCTGTGGTTCATTGGTACTCCCCAGGATACCAGCCACAACACTCAGGTACCTATTTACTGCTGGGTAACAGTAGCAGCGTATGTCAGTGGACCTGACCATACATCCCGCCTCGCCCAGGGTTCAACCTGGGGTACTTTCGGTTGTAAGCCGATGGGGTTTGAGATGCAGAATATAGATTCATATATAAAAAACCCACTCAGTTTGTTAGAAGAAAACTAAGACTGGGTTAAATGAAATGAACGTTGTAAATATAACGTAACTCTCGTTTATAAGTACTTATATCGTTTATAAGTACTTATATCGTTTATAAGTACTTATATCGTTTATAAGTACTTATATCGTTTATAAGTACTTATATCGGTGTGTGTTTACAGTCTGGTTGCAAATATAACGTAACTCGTTTATAAGTACTTATATCGTTTATAAGTGCTTATATCGGTGTGTGTTTACAGTCTGGTTGACAGAGATTAAAGTCTAGTCACTATACGAGGGTCATTAAGGCTATATGTCAGTGTTAACTACAAGTTAATTATAATTTACGCTCTAAAATCGTAATTAAACTCAGTGTATATCTATACTGAGAGATATACACTTAGCTATGTAGCTATACTTTGAATAACTATGTTAATTAATGAGATTTATAGGTTATCGAGTGGACGAGGGTCATTAAGGCTGCTCGTAACTGCTCACCACCAGACACCAACACTAATTACTCAAGTAGGTGTGGACTTTTAGTGTGTATACTGTTGGTCATCTGACTGAGGCCTTCTGCTGGCTTACCAGTTAACCCCTTTAAAAATATGGCTGTAGTTATAACCATTGTTCGAATGTGAACAATGAACTGAATCAAATAAACAATAAATACAACTGTATCATCTAACTACAACATTACTATGTAAATAAACTCGTATAAATTAATTGCTACTATAATCCTATAATAAATATATATTTAATTTATTCTTAGGTAACACATCAGAGAATAATATTATCGTTATCATAATATATGTGGAAAGTTTGTAAGTGTAAATGACGCAATTTATACTGATGAAAGTACTGTGGTTACCCCTGACGTCCACCCCTTGATGTCTGCTCTGATGTTCCTGAAGGGCTCTTGATCCAAGGAGTTGAAGTATCGACACCATGCCTAACCCTTCTAGGGTAGGGTAGGTGCCTGAGCCCGAGCCTTTAGCTCATAAGACTGTCATTCCCATTTGCTCCCTTGGGGCGGGGATGGCAGACCAGAGAGGCCTAGCTTGTGGCTAGGCCTGGGGACAGTTGGTCCCAAAGATGAGGAGGTACTTGTGCCTCCTCCCATGGGAGACTTAGGTCTCAGACACTCCCTAAAGAGGGAGTCAAGGCCGGGCCACCACTTGGAAAAGGCCCGGGCCGGGAGAATACCGGCGAATCTTTAATAATAATAATAATAATAATAAGTTGAAGTAATAATAATAAAAATAATAATAATAATAATAAGAAGAAGAAGACGAGAAAGAATATATACAACATTTTTTTCATGCATTTTGACACTTGGGCTGAGAGTAGATTAAATACAAATTTTTGAGTCATTGATTAATTCCAAAAAGGCATCCCGGTTATTCCATGACTAAAGTTTGGATGTTATTCCTCAAGCTGAGAGATAAGTATATCTCATTATTTTATGGATTAAAATGTTGTTGACTGGTGGTAAATATGCGACATCCAGCCTTAATGACCCTTTGAGGAGTCCAGAGGCTTTAAACTCAATTACCCAAACAATCTATTGTTATTTTTAACACACTGGCTGTCTCCCCTCGAGGTAGAGTGACACAGAAAGGAGGAATTACACTCATCATCATTCACTGAATCGCTGTCTTGCCAGAAGCATGTTGATATTTCGCTTCAGATGACCTTCCTAGCTGCCTGGAGTACAGTACAGACACTGTACTACACACCTCCACGACTCAAGTTCGGGTAACCGGTTATCCTGTATCAGTATTACAGTTACCATGCTTACACTCCAACAGCACGTCAAGCAATAAAAACCAGTTGCTTCCACTCACTCCATTCTAACACGCTTGCACAAGCCTGCCGGATGTTCAAGCCCCTAGCACACAAAACTTCACATACCCCCGTCCCCCTCCAAACCCTGAAGTAAAACAGCGTTGAAAATTTAACGTCGAGACTGTGGCCTACTGAATATATTTCGCAACGAAAAATATCGTATATAACATTCACCGCTAAAGTAAGAATATAATATCAGTGAAAACGGAGTCTTGAGTGGCAGGAAAGTGACAGTATTGTAGCGGTAACTTAAGCTTTTTTTTTTTTTATCGTCGGAGTTGAGTGTTTGAGGGGTGGGAGTGTGTAACAGTGGTGACGGGAGAGTTGGTGGGAGTTCCGTCAGCTGTCTTATAGGACAGAGAAGGGCATCTAGACGCCCAGGGAAACTATCGGCGCCAGTTTGACTGTTGGTCGATTACTTGAGCCAAGCTGGGCTGGTTGTGATGTGCTCTTGTACCCCTACACACACACACACACACACACACACACACACACACACACACACACACACACACACACACACACACACACACACACACACACACACACACACACACACACAGTTTAAAGAACTGGTAAGATACACCACACAAGGCTAGCAGTGAGTGAATCCAGCAAGCGGCAAACTGAGAGATGGGGTCAGGAGCTACAATCACATGTAAGTGACTACCTATAAGTGAGTGTACACACGCGCACACATAAGCAAGCACTCACATATACATGTACACCTATACCACAAAAACATCAATAGCAGCAACAGCATCAACAGCAACAATAATAATAATAATAATAATAATAATAATAATAATAATAATAATAATAATAATAATGATAGAGTTCCTTTTTTTGTGAATCACTGCTGACTAGACCGAAATTTTGCATAAAAATGTATAATATATATGGCCAGGAACTTAAATCAAAATATTCACGAGTTTTATAAATGCCAAAACTTTTGCATGACCCTGTAACAAGCTTCTCTCTTTTGTAAATTGTTGCAACTCACCTCTGGCTGCCTCTGTGATCTCCTCGTTACTTATTTTGGTAATGGTGAGCTGAGAGATGGTGAGCCGGGACACAGTGAGCTGGGAAGTGTGCTACTTTATGAACTGGGAAATGTGGTAGTTTTATGAGAGTTGGGAAAGTAGTAATAATAGTACTAGTAGCAGTAATAGTAGTAGTAGTAATAGGAGTAGTAGTAGTAACAGTAGTAATTGTAATAATAATAGTAGTAGTAGTAGTAGTAATAGTAGTAGTAGTAGTAATAGTAGTAGTAGTAGTAGTAATAGTAGTAGTAGTAGTAATAGGAGTAGTAGTAGTAACAGTAGTAATTGTAATAATAGTAGTAGTAGTAATAGTAGTAGTAGTAGTAGTAATAGTAGTAGTAGCAGTAGTAATAGTAGTAGTAGTAGTAATAGGAGTAGTAGTAGTAACAGTAGTAATTGTAATAATAGTAGTAGTAGTAGTAGTAATAGTAGTAGTAGTAGTAATAGTAGTAGTAATAGGAGTAGTAGTAGTAACAGTAGTAATTGTAATAATAGTAGTAGTAGTAGTAGTAGTAGTAATAATAGTAGTAGTAGTAGTAGCAGTAGTTAGTAATAGTAGTAGTAACAGTAGTAATAGTAGTAGTAGTAGTGTTAGTACCGTGATGATTGTTGCTAAGGAAGCGGATTCAACACTGTATTAAGTCTCAAAATAAAAATCTGCAGCCATAGTGTGTGGTGGCGGTGGCATCACGGCGCCTCAGTCTGCATTAACCCAAGCTGAGATTATCTCTAAGCGCGGCGGCTAGACAGGAACTAGGAAGGTTTTATCTCTAGTCTAGGTGAGCCTAGACGACCTGAAGATACAAAGGCAAGTTTAACTTTTTCCAAGGTGTGATTATATTTCTTTTTTTGCCTGGGTGATTTACGTTTTTTCTCCAATATAATTACAGAAATACGAAATATCAGGGATACTCGTTTATGTAGGAGCGAGAAACACAACAGCACTAGAAGCATTGACAAAATAAAATAGACATTAATAATGAATTCATAAAAAATGCGCAAAACGTAACAACAAAAGCCTAAAGAAAAAAATCAATATTTCGTGTGCAAGTAAAGGGTAGATGATGTTTCGCGCGGCGGTAGTCTGAATGAGAGAGAGAGAGAGAGAGAGAGAGAGAGAGAGAGAGAGAGAGAGAGAGAGAGAGAAGGCAGTATGTGACGTTATCTAGGTAGGGAACACTCTTAATTTCTGTTTCGTCGCCTGACATCTTTCCTCCTGTAAATTCACAACACTGCACACACTCACTCAACATCTCCCAGCATCTCTCTCTCTTCTCTACACTCCTCGCTTCTCCTGACACATAAACCCTTACTATAACCTACTTATCACATCTGACCTTTGTTTTACTCCACATTATCCTTGAATATATACATTTATGTTTCTCATTCTTTTTCTTTGCTCTTGGAGAAGCGACTAATTTCTCCTCACTTCACCAACTCCAGCCCTGCAGTCCTCCTGACCATTCTTCTTCTAGTGTTGGGATTTTCTTGTTTTGAAACCGTAATTTTTAAAGGGGTGGACCGGTAAGCCAGTAGAAGGCCTCGATCAGATGACCAAAAGCTCCAGCTGAAGGTCATCATGACTAGGACCCGCGTCAGGGCACACTTGCCCTGTTTCCTGACAAATCTGTACTAACCTAAGTTTGTTTTGAAGGATGCGAGTGGACTTCCTTACTGAGTTCAGTGTTGGCTCATGCCTTAGCCCTTAGTCCTCGGTTCATGGCTCAGAGTCCCTGGATAGCAACGAGATTTTTGTAATTGTTAGTCCGTCTATAGATGTGATTGGTCTTAGACAAATTACGAAGGGAATGTGACCATAGGGTGATGTGGACCGATCTCTACTGAGGTACTCAGATTTCAGAGGCATCTTAACGATCTTTTTAATTCGTGAATTGCCTGTCGGTGAACTGCTTACGATACACAGTCATCTGAACGACTTCGCTGAGTCCACCTCCTGGCCAGCCTTCACTCACTCATCAAGTGGCGCCTCCGTGATAGTGGAGAACTCTTGACACTCAAGCTACCTTTTACAGCAGTTCCACTTCGTCGTGGACGTCAATAATTATCCTCGACATCCGTCCCGATTCTCTCTCCACAGACGTGTACTTGTTCCTCTGGGGTGACAATTTAGTTCTTGTTATTATGTTAAGGTAAGATCTGTCAGGAAACAGGACAAGTATTTCCTGACGAGGGTCTTAGTCATATGATGACCCACAGCTGGAGATTTTGGTCATGACGGTGTTAAAAATTTTCTTAATTTATTTAGTACGTCTCTCTTTTCAGTTATAAATTTATTTTTTCATTAATGTTGTCCACAGGGGGCCCAAAACCCTCTTTTCCCTGGTACTTAAAAAACTAAAACTAAGATAACATACACGAGATGCAAGATTTTGCTCTTGCAAATAAATTGAGAACAGTAATAAGAGGATGACTAAGGTAGGAGTCGCTTGTGGAGTACCGCAGGGTCACTACTGCACCATTAATTTTCTTATAAATGTATTGGTTTCTGAGGTTTAAAGTCTGTTGACTGTCCGAGGGTCATTAAGGCTGCACGTCACTTGTACAACCTATTAAGAGTTGGCTCAGTTTGCCCATTACAATGTCGGTTAGAGTGCAACTTAGAGTACTGGTCGTGAAAATTTGTTAGGATAGTGTACTCCAGTCAAGGTACTCTTAAATATTTAAAAGAGAAATTTAAGTAAACACTGTGTATGTACACGGAGATATACAGGTGTTACAAATCGATGGACCCAATTTCAAATCAGTTTGCTTTGAAACTGGGTCCATCATTTTAAAACACCCTTTACGTACACGGGGATATACAGGTGTTTCAAAATATTGAACCCAATTTCAAAGCAGTTTACTTTGAAATTGGGTCCATCGGTTTGAAACGCCTGTACATTTCTCGTAGTATATACACTGATAGACGCACTCCTGGAGATGTAGATGGAACTTAACTGTTATAATTATAACCATAATTTTTAAAGGGGTGGACGGGTAAGCCAGTGGAAGGCCTCAGTCAGATTACCATAAGCTCCAGCTGTTGGTCATCAGACCCGCGTCAGGAAACACTTGTCCTGTTTCCTGACAAACCTTACTTAACCTCCTGGAGGTGTAAACGCACTAATGGATACGTACTCTTGGTCTACATCCGCTTGAGGCCCGACTGTTGCTCACCCCAGTTTTGTTATAGAGTTCTTGACATGACTCACTGATGGTGTAGACATCACATCACAACAGAGTTCTTGACATGACTCACTGATGGTGTAGACATCACATCACAACAGAGTTCTTGACATGACTCACTGATGGTGTAGACATCACATCACAACAGAGTTCTTGACATGACTCACTGATGGTGTAGACATCACATCACAACAGAGTTCTTGACATGACTCACTGATGGTGTAGACATCACATCACAACAGAGTTCTTGACATGACTCACTGATGGTGTAGACATCACATCACAACAGAGTTCTTGACATGACTCACTGATGGTGTAGACATCACATCACAACAGAGTTCTTGACATGACTCACTGATGGTGTAGACATCACATCACAACAGAGTTCTTGACATGACTCACTGATGGTGTAGACATCACATCACAACAGAGTTCTTGACATGACTCACTGATGGTGTAGACATCACATCACAACAGAGTTCTTGACATGACTCACTGATGGTGTAGACATCACATCACAACAGAGTTCTTGACATGACTCACTGATGGTGTAGACATCACATCACAACAGAGTTCTTGACATGACTCACTGATGGTGTAGACATCACATCACAACAGAGTTCTTGACATGACTCACTGATGGTGTAGACATCACATCACAACAGACTTCTTGACATGACTCACTGATGCTGTAGACATCACATCACAACACCACTCCAGCAGATGGGATTATCATTCCGGTATCCAATACTACGTATTTCGATGGAATAAGACACAAATCCAGTGTAAACTAACCAACCGTCAGCGTGCCTCGTTGTGCTCCCGGCTTTCTGGTGTTTTCACGGTCGCTCTTACGTGCTAGAACTTTAATTTGTGTCATCAATCCTATACGATACATCCCTCTAGCGCCTGGAACCAATCTTGGGCGGAAAACATTATATACTGAGTCAAAAAAGGAGAATTAGTGTGCATTACCTAGCAGAGTTTACTGCCAGAGGGGAATCATAGGCCTGTTTCCCGTGTGGAAAAAATAATAATAATTGAACGTTGTGTCAGAGGAAAGAAAGTCTCCCTGAAAGCTTTGAGTATACATAGTGTATAGTGTATACTACAGTGGCTCCCTAGTATATTGATGATAAAGGCTAAAGTGTCATTTGAAAACAGGTGAATTTGTAAATGAAGTGATAAGCCTATAGAGGCAGGTGCCAGAAGTCGCCAGAAACTTACCACAGGTCAGCTGTTTTTAATAATCTTCCTGGCCTGCTAGTGTACTCGCATATAATCTAGTGATACCAGTGAATAGCAGAATACAGTGTTGTAGTAGCAA
Source organism: Cherax quadricarinatus (assembly GCF_038502225.1). Lineage (NCBI taxonomy): Eukaryota > Metazoa > Arthropoda > Malacostraca > Decapoda > Parastacidae > Cherax > Cherax quadricarinatus. The sequence continues at coordinate 6,217,713 of NC_091374.1, read as the reverse complement.
CTAACCAGTATTATAATGGTACTTAGTGGAGTGGAGTGACTTTCATTAGTTTCATTTTCTTGAAATACGAGACGTTACTGTGAATTTCATATAACCTGTAGTTACCAGCGGTCGAATATACACAACGAGAAGCAATTATTACTACAGAAAAAGCGCCCTTCCTCCAAAATTTGCACCAGTCAACTATAGTGATAATATAGCATTTATTGTGGTGGAGACGGAAAAACAAAAATAGAAAAGCCAGATACAGCGATTGATAAACAAAGAGGTCGACTGTACGTCATTGTAGGAGCTGCCAGATATCACCGGCTCTTCAACACGCAAGTTATACTTTTGTATCAGTCAAATCACATATTACTCGGGTAGATAATTTCCAGTAGATCCTTCATGTGTTAGCTCAAATCACCGACCAGTATGTTTTAAATAAGTGACCCACTGATCAGAGCAGATCGACTGGTCCGAACCCTTGACTGGTCCGAACCCGGGACTGGTTTCAAACAGTTTCATTGGACAATAAAGCAGACTGTAAACGGATGGGTTTGTAGGCGCCCTTATAAACACAAACATTAAAAATCAGGAACGTGACGGTAAGCTGTCCAATATACAAAAAGAGTTAGAAACAGAAATACAAATAGCTAGAGCTTCATTTAAGGTTATTAATATAATATTCAAGAGGTTGCTAGTAGACTTGCAGTAAATCAACCATTCAAATCATTATGAAGCTGTGTGTAGTCTGTGGTCAGTCAAACAAACGGGCTACCACATGGATAAATTGTCATTTTTGTGGAAATTGGTGTCACGCTCCTTGTGCAGATATCCCAGAACTAGCTACAAGCAGTATTAAAACAGAGAAGTGTTTTTGGGTATGCCCAAATGAGGAAAATCTGTGGACTAAAATCACAAGGGTATTAAAAGAGGATAACATCAAAGCTGCTTTCATAGAAAACCTGGAAGCTTTCTACAACAGATGGGAACATAAAAAGTCCGGGCTGAATGGTACTGCCCTTGATACTGGCCATGTAGTCACAAACTGTAAGGCTGGAGGTGATGTCCTGGTAGTCAGTAAATGTAGGGCTGATAGTGCTGTCCTGGGAGACAGTAATGGTGAAGCTGGAGGTGCTGTCCTGGGAGACAGTAATGGTGAAGCTGGAGGTGCTGTCCTGGGAGACAGTAATGGTGAAGCTGGAGATACTGTCCTGGGAGACAGTAATGGGGAAGCTGGAGGTGCTGTCCTGGGAGACAGAAATGGTGAAGCTGGAGATACTGTCCTGGTAGACAGTAATGGTGAAGCTGGAGATTTTGTCCAGGTAGTCGGGAATTATACGCAGGAAGGAATACATATAAATGACCTCATAGAGGACAGGAGCCATAGTAGGGAAACAAGTGTAGTCAAAGATAAGATAAAACCAATATTGCAAACCAGAAATACCGCAGGAAATAGCAAACAAGAGGACTCCAATAGCAATAGTGAGGATAAATTACCAAAAACAACTGGTGGGAGCTCCATTGTTGGTGCTAGGGAGGATAGGAATAAGACAGGGAAACATGCACCAACAGGGAATACAGTCACAGAAACCCAAGGCAAACGGAAACCAAGCCTGTGCACATACTATGCACTTGGTATCTGCTGGCATGGGAAATCTGGAAAAACAGATGGGACATGCAACTATGACCACCCTAGAAAATGTCATGCCCATATGACAACAGGAAAATGCAAACTCCCTTCCTGTAAGCTTTTTCACCCTGAAATGTGTACCTCTTCAGTACAGGAAAGACTGTGCTATAACTTAAATTGCCAGGCATACCATCTAAAGGGGACAAAAAGATACAAAACATCCAGGCCATGGGAAAACCTGGGTAGCCACAGCCACTCAAGAGGGAGAGGTTTTTTAGTGCCAGGAAGGAAAAAAAACTGGCAGGAAATGGCAGAAATCGTACACCAAATCCAGTCATTCCTGGAGTGGAACCACAGTCGATGGCCTCCACTCCAAACCAACAGATACAGATACTAATGCCGGAAAAAAAATCCCCCCCCAGTACCAACAATACCACCAGTCCGATAACATTCTTCTTTGCAAATATACAGGGTCTAAAGCCAGCAATAAACAACAAAATACCTTTCATCCGTGGACTGCTTGCAGAGGCAAAGGCAATGTTCGCGGCTTTCACTGAGACCCACATAAAGGATCACTTGGACAACGAAATATGGATCCCAGGTTACAACCTATACAGATGTGACAGAGTGAACAGGCAAAAGGGGGGGGTTGGCCTGTACATTGCAGAGTCACTTGTTTGCACAGAACTGCTTAATGCCTCAAATGACGTAGTGGAAGTTTTAGCAGTAAAGGTCGAGAACCAAAACCTAGTCATTGTGGTAGTCTACAAGCCTCCGGATGCAACATCCCAGCAATTCCAGGAACAGCTGTTAAAAATTGACCACTGTCTGGAAAATCTTCCAGCTCCTGCACCCAACATCTTGCTCCTGGGGGATTTCAACTTAAGGCACCTAAAATGGAGGAATATAGCAAATAATATTGTTGCAGTAATAACACCAGGAGGCAGCTCTGATGAAAACTCACACTCACACGAGCTTTTAAATCTCTGCACAAAATTCAATTTAAACCAGCAAATAATAGAGCCTACTAGACTGGAGAATACACTAGACCTCATCTTCACTAACAATGATGATCTGATAAGAAATGTCACCATATCAAAAACAATATACTCAGATCACAACATAATTGAGGTTCAGACATGTATGCGTGGAGCCTCAGACCGACAAAATGAGACTAGTCACGAGGGAGCATTCACCAAATTCAACTTCAATAACAAAAACATAAAGTGGGACCAAGTAAACCAAGTCCTAACCGATATAAGCTGGGAAGATATACTAAGCAACACAGACCCAAACTTATGCCTAGAACAGATTAACTCGGTGGCACTCGATGTATGCACAAGGCTTATTCCTCTAAGAAAAAGGAGGAGTAGATGTAAAATAGAAAGAGACAGGCGCTCCCTTTACAGGCGACGGAAAAGAATAACAGAGCGGCTAAAAGAGGTCAATATATCAGAAATGCGCAGGGAGACACTGGTCAGAGAAATAGCAAGCATCGAACTTAAGCTAAAAGAATCCTTTAGGAGTCAGGAATCGCGGGAAGAACTAAAAGCCATAAATGAAATCGAAAGAAACCCAAAGTATTTCTTCTCCTATGCCAAATCAAAATCGAGAACAACGTCCAGTATTGGGCCCCTACTTAAACAAGATGGGTCCTACACAGATGACAGCAAGGAAATGAGTGAGCTACTCAAGTCCCAATATGACTCAGTTTTTAGCAAGCCGCTAACCAGACTGAGAGTCGAAGATCAAAATGAATTTTTTATGAGAGAGCCACAAAATTTGATTAACACAAGCCTATCCGATGTTATCCTGACGCCAAATGACTTCGAACAGGCGATAAATGACATGCCCATGCACTCTGCCCCAGGGCCAGACTCATGGAACTCTGTGTTCATCAAGAACTGCAAGAAGCCCCTATCACGAGCCTTTTCCATCCTATGGAGAGGGAGCATGGACACGGGGGTCGTCCCTCAGTTACTAAAAACAACAGACATAGCCCCACTCCACAAAGGGGGCAGTAAAGCAACAGCAAAGAACTACAGACCAATAGCACTAACATCCCATATCATAAAAATCTTTGAAAGGGTCCTAAGAAGCAAGATCACCACCCATCTAGAAACCCATCAGTTACACAACCCAGGGCAACATGGGTTTAGAACAGGTCGCTCCTGTCTGTCTCAACTACTGGATCACTACGACAAGGTCCTAAATGCACTAGAAGACAAAAAGAATGCAGATGTAATATATACAGACTTTGCAAAAGCCTTCGACAAGTGTGACCATGGCGTAATAGCGCACAAAATGCGCGCTAAAGGAATAACAGGAAAAGTTGGTCGATGGATCTATAATTTCCTCACTAACAGAACACAGAGAGTAGTCGTCAACAGAGTAAAGTCCGAGGCAGCTACGGTGAAAAGCTCTGTTCCACAAGGCACAGTACTAGCTCCCATCTTGTTCCTCATCCTCATATCCGACATAGACAAGGATGTCAGCCACAGCACCGTGTCTTCCTTTGCAGATGACACCCGAATCTGCATGACAGTGTCTTCCATTGCAGACACTGCAAGGCTCCAGGCGGACATCAACCAAATCTTTCAGTGGGCTGCAGAAAACAATATGAAGTTCAACGATGAGAAATTTCAATTACTCAGATATGGTAAACATGAGGAAATTAAATCTTCATCAGAGTACAAAACAAATTCTGGCCACAAAATAGAGCGAAACACCAACGTCAAAGACCTGGGAGTGATTATGTCGGAGGATCTCACCTTCAAGGACCATAACATTGTATCAATCGCATCTGCTAGAAAAATGACAGGATGGATAATGAGAACCTTCAAAACTAGGGAGGCCAAGCCCATGATGACACTCTTCAGGTCACTTGTTCTATCTAGGCTGGAATATTGCTGCACTCTAACAGCACCTTTCAAGGCAGGTGAAATTGCCGACCTAGAAAATGTACAGAGAACTTTCACGGCGCGCATAACGGAGATAAAACACCTCAATTACTGGGAGCGCTTGAGGTTTCTAAACCTGTATTCCCTGGAACGCAGGAGGGAGAGATACATGATTATATACACCTGGAAAATCCTAGAGGGACTAGTACCGAACTTGCACACGAAAATCACTCACTACGAAAGCAAAAGACTTGGCAGACGATGCACCATCCCCCCAATGAAAAGCAGGGGTGTCACTAGCACGTTAAGAGACCATACAATAAGTGTCAGGGGACCGAGACTGTTCAACTGCCTCCCAGCACACATAAGGGGGATTACCAACAGACCCCTGGCAGTCTTCAAGCTGGCACTGGACAAGCACCTAAAGGCAGTTCCTGATCAGCCGGGCTGTGGCTCGTACGTTGGTTTGCGTGCAGCCAGCAGCAACAGCCTGGTTGATCAGGCGCTGATCCACCAGGAGGCCTGGTCACAGACCGGGCCGCGGGGGCGTTGACCCCCGAAACTCTCTCCAGGTAAACTCCAGGTAAACGATTCTTTATTGACAACGTTTCGCCCAGACAGTGGGGTTATCATATCACAGCTACTATGCTGTCGCGGTATATTATTCCAGTTATCTACTGGGTGTTGTATGCAAGTTGCTGGGAGAGGCAGGAAAAGTCTAGTGGAACAGCTGAAGTGAGAAGATTTCATCAGAGAGAATCAGTGTGGGTTTTACCGAGTCTGGTTCAGACTCACACGCCACCAACCGGAATCCTACCATAGGCTGAAGGATTTCAGACCAGAGGAAGAAGGATAAGCGAAGAGAAGGATGTATTGAACGTCTGAGACACTGATGTTACGCAAATCTCTCTCTCTCTCTCTCTCTCTCTCTCTCTCTCTCTCTCTCTCTCTCTCTCTCTCTCTCTCTCTCTTTCTTCCCCCCCTCTCAACCCTTCCCCATTCTGTTCGCAAATATTCCTATGAATAAATAACCTCCCTCTCTCAGTGTGTTCCTTACCATCGATAATGTACCATCATGTCAGGAGTCTGCGCTATTTTTATGCAGATTTCCCAACGGCGTTACTAGGCTGTCAGCGCAGAGTAATACCCAGATTCTCCTACAGGACTAAGTAACACAGTATTACAGATCTTCCTGTAGATGGCCATCTTGTGATTACAATACGCAGAACTTCGTGTAGATGGCCATCTTGTGATTACAATACGCAGAACTTCGTGTAGATGGCCATCTTGTGATTACAATACGCAGAACTTCGTGTAGATGGCCATCTTGTGATTACAATACGCAGTGAGATGTTAGTATTTTTTATAGTAACTACGGGTATGTGATAAATTTGTAAACGAACACATGTATACACCTCCTTAATGTATGGGAGGTTGGGTCGAGTTTGATCCTAGGAAGTGGATGGTAAATCCAGTTTCTTGGATGAAGAGTCAGTCAGCTGCATTCAGATGCCTTAACTTGCACGGACCTGCAACAAGAGATACTCTACTCGCTCTACGACTCTCACAGTCTGCGACTTTCTTTCACACTATAACACTGCCACCTTCATAACTCACTCTACGACCTCCATGACACTCTACGACCTCCATGACACACTACGACCTCCATGACACACTCT
>NC_091374.1:6204019-6206519 GCF_038502225.1 Cherax quadricarinatus | reverse complement strand
TGCGCTCCAGGAAATGTGCCTGGTGTTGATAAATTAGACACATATGCAACTCTTGGGTATCTTTATTGAGGAAACGTTTCGCCATACAGTGGCTTCATCAGTCCATACGAAGGAGAAACTTGAAGAACAGGAGGAGAATGAGGTAATCAGTCCCTCAACCTTGAGTCGGTTCTCTGAACCATTCATCTACAAATCTGTCAGACACTGCAACTTCTTGGGATCTTAATACTTAGGAATTCTTCGCTTGCCTAATTCTTGGGCACGACCTACTTCCACATTGAACAAATGTGACACGACCTATGACTGTTGCACCTCTCCTGCCATACGGTTTATAAGCTGCTTCTCCGCTGATATGCCGTATTCTATTCAAGATTGATGGACTGAACACATCGACTCAGGGTTGAGGGACTGATTACCTCATTCTCCTCCTGTTCTTCAAGTTTCTCCTTCGTATGGACTGATGAAGCCACTGTGTGGCGAAACGTTTCCTCAATAAAGATACCCAAGAGTTGCATATGTGTCTAATTTATCAACATGTCGGTTCTCTGAACCATTCATCTACGTGCCTGGTGTTATACTCACCCCAAGATCTTTTTCCTTGAGTGAGGTTTGTAGTCTCTGGCCCCCTAGACTGTACTCCGTCTGCGGTCTTCTTTGCCCTTCCCCAATCTTCATGACTTAGCACTTGGTGGGGTTGAACTCCAGTAGCCAATTTCTGGACCATGTCTGCAGCCTGTCCAGATCCCTTTGTAGTTCTGCCTGGTCTTCGATCGAGTGAATTCTTCTCATCAACTTCACGTCATCTGCAAACAGGGACACTTCGGAGTCTATTCCTTCCGTCATGTCGTTCACAAATACCAGAAACAGCACTGGTCCTAGGACTGACCCCTGTGGGACCCCGGTGGTCACAGGTGCCCATTCTGACACCTCGCCACGTACCATGACTCGCTGCTGTCTTCTTGACAAGTATTCCCTGATCCATTGTAGTGCCTTCCCTGTTATCCCTGCTTGGTCCTCCAGTTTTTGCACCAATCTCTTGTGTGGAACTGTGTCAAACGCCTTCTTGCAGTCCAAGAAAATGCAATCCACCCACCCCTCTCTCTCTTGTCTTACTGCTGTCACCATGTCATAGAACTCCAGTAGGTTTGTGACACAAGATGTCCCGTCCCTGAAACCATGTTGGCTGCTGTTGATGAGATAATTCCTTTCTAGGTGTTCCACCACTCTTCTGATAATCTTCTCCATGACTTTGCATACTATACATGTTAGTGACACTGGTCTGTAGTTTAATGCTTCATGTCTGTCTCCTTTTTTAAAGATTGGGACTACATTTGTTGTCTTCCATACCTCAGGCAATCTCCCTGTTTCGATAGATGTATTGAATATTGTTGTTAGGGGTACACATAGCGCCTCTGCTCCCTCTCTCAGGTCCCATGGGGAGATGTTATCCGGCCCCATTGCCTTTGAGGTATCTAGCTCACTCAGAAGCCTCTTCACTTCTTCCTCGGTTGTGTGTACTGTGTCCAGCACTTGGTGGTGTACCCCACCTCTCCGTCTTTCTGGAGCCCCTTCTGTCTCCTCTGTGAACACTTCTTTGAATCTCTTGTTGAGTTCCTCACATACTTGACGGTCATTTCTTGTTGTCTCTCCTCCTTCCTTACTTAGCCTGATTACCTGGTCCTTGACTGTTGTTTTCCTTCTGATGTGGCTGTATAACAGTTTTGGGTCAGATTTGGCTTTCGCTGCTATGTCGTTTTCATATTGTCGTTGGGCCTCCCTTCTTATCTGTGCATATTCATTTCTGGCTCTACGACTGCTCTCCTTATTCTCCTGGGTCCTTTGCCTTCTATATTTCTTCCATTCCCTAGCACACTTGGTTTTTGCCTCCTTGCACCTTTGGGTGAACCATGGGCTCATCCTGGCTTTTTCATTAGTCCTGTTTCCCTTGGGTACTAACTTCTCCTCAGCCTCCTTGACATTGTTGCTACATATTCCATCATCTCATTAACTGACTTCCCTGCCAGTTCTCTGTCCCACTGAACCTCATTCAGGAAGTTCCTCATTGTAGTTTGGCTTCTTTCGCCCTGGCCTTCCTGCTTCCCTCTCCACTTGTAGCTCTACTGTGTATTCGAAGCTTAAAACCACATGATCGCTCTGTGTGTGTGTGTGTGTGTGTGTGTGTGTGTGTGTGTGTGTGTGTGTGTGTGTGTGTGTGTGTGTGTGTGTGTGTGTGTGTGTGTGTGTGTGTGTGTGTGTGTGTGTGTGTGTGTGTGTGTGTGTATGTGTGTGTGTGTGTGTGTGTGTGTGTGTGTGTGTGTGTGTGTGTGTGTGGGTGTGTGTGTGTGTACTCACCTAATTGTGGTTGCAGGGGTCGAGACTCAGCTCCTGGCCCCGCCTCTTCACTGATCGCTACTGGATCCTCTCTCTCTCTGCTTCCTGAGCTTTGTCATACCTCTTCTTAAAACTATGTATGGTTCCTGCCTCCACTACTTCACTTGCT
>NC_091374.1:6174019-6194019 GCF_038502225.1 Cherax quadricarinatus | reverse complement strand
GCGAGCAAGTAGGTACCTGGGTGTTAGTCGACCTGTGTAGGTCACATCCTGGGGGACAGAATTGAAGGACTGCAATGGAAATAAGACAGACAATTCCTCGATGACTCACTGCCTTTCTTGGGTTATCCTGGATGGCTAACCCTCCAGGGTTAAAATTCCGAACAAAATCTTATCTTACCACTATGCCGTCCATACACTTGTACTCGTTTGTCCTCTGTATGAGTGTTAAAACAGGTGTAACAAGTGTTTGTGCAAGTACCTGTGTCAGTGTGAATGATTCTGACACTCTTGTGTCGTAGAGTTGGTGTTTGTGAGAGATGGAGAGGTAGGAGGTGATGGAGGGAGAAGTGGGGAGAGGAGAGAATGGAGAGGAAAGGGGGAGGGAGAGGAGAGGAGGGATGGAGAAAGGGATTAGAAAAAGAGAGAAAATATGTTGTAAGATTTGGGGAAATCGTAGTGCTATTTCATACCGAATGAGAGAGAGAGAGAGAGAGAGAGAGAGAGAGAGAGAGAGAGAGAGAGAGAGAGAGAGAGAGAGAGAGAGAGAGAGAGAGAGAGAGAGAGAGAGAGAGAGAAAGAGAGTCACTGTTAAAGCATTTCACTGTTATTAGAGAGTGTGAGATAGTGTCTTGGGGAAAGACCCATTACCTCCTGGCTCACCCAAAAGAACCATACTAGCTGATGGCGCACTTTTAGTCTAATGAGTGCTCTCTCTCTCCCTCTCTCTCTCTCTCTCTCTCTCTCTCTCTCTCTCAATCTATCTCTCACCACCACCAACAACGCACTTTGCTTCTTTGGGATGAATCATGTACATGTCTCGCGGCATCGATCTTACACCTCTTCAGATCCTGTGTCATTTATTCTCCAAGACTCGTAACATCTGCTGCTTTGCTGCTGGAGGGCTGGTAGTAGTGGTAGTGGCTCGTGTGTATGTAGCAGCCAGGCCACCAAACACACACACACACACACACACACACACACACACACACACACACACACACACACACACACACACACACACTATATGTCTACATCAGCATATTCTTTCATCACTGCTTATTGTCCCCGTGAGCTTGGAAAGATAGCTTCAGACGACCTAGACAGATCGACGACCCCCTTTCCTGTTGAAGCTGTCTTGAGCTGTCTGCGTCCTCCTGCCCGTCAAGCTGAAGGATTGCTAAGGACAATCTAGACAGATCGACGACCCTGTCTCCTGTTGAAGCTGTCTTGAGCTGTCTGCGTCCTCCTGCCCGTCAAGCTGAAGGATTGCTAAGGACAATCTAGACAGATCGACGACCCTGTCTCCTGTTGAAGCTGTCTTGAGCTGTACACCTTCTCTTACGTCGTCAAGGAGAGCAATGAGGTGGATTTTCCAGCCTCAGGGGACATAAACAAGGGGACTGTGTGACGGATCTGCAGGAGGGGCACCGTGATGCTGTCAGGCAGATACTGCAGACAAGAAAGTACTAGAACCTCTTGATAGAGGAATTTTTTTTTAAGAACATAAGACAGGAGGAACACTGCAACAGGCCCACTGGCCCATATTACGCAGGTCCTTCTCAAAACCATCCCACTAACAAATATATTTGCTCAAACCATTTTCAGTGCTACTCAAGCTATAAGCTTTGATTATAGATGAATGGTTAAGAGAACCTCAGCCTTGAGGCTAAGTGACTGATTACCTCAAACTCCTCCTGTTCTTCACCATTCTCCTTTGTATGGACTGATGAAGTCACTGTGTGGCGAAACGTTTCCTCATTAAAGATACCCAAGTGTTGCATATGTGTCTAATTTATCAAGATTTGATTACCCTTTTAACTCATATGCAAGTCCCACTTAAATCTAACCCCTTACTCTTTACCCCTTCACTACCCCTCTCTTTTACCCTCCGTCTCTCCTCTCTTCCCACTCCTCCTCTTCTCGGTCTCCTCTTCAAACTCCCGGCCTCAAACTTTTCTCATCTTCATTGAGATATACTTCTCCAGCGGCAGATGTTCTCTCTTACCAAGTGAATCTTTCTTACTTTATCGTTACACCCCCGTTCGTTCTCCTGTTTCTTGAAGCAGCAACTGTTAACGGTGTTTCTGGAAGACTCAACAGTGTTTGATTCTGGAAGCATTAACAAGGTCACTGGTCTCACTAGCAAGGACACTGGTCTCACTAACAACGTCGCTGGTCTCGTTACAAAGCCTCTGGTTTCACTAAAATGGTCCCTGATCTCACTAACAAGGACACTGGTTTCACCAACAAGGTCTCTGGTCTCACTAACAAGGTCGTTTGTCTTGCTAACAAGGTCGTTTGTCTTACTAACAAGGTCACTGGTCTCACTAACAAAGCCTCTGGTCTCGCTAACAAGGTCTCTGGTCTTATTTACAAGGCCTCTGGTCTCGCTAACAAGGTCACTGGTCTCTTTGCCTGCCTAGCATGGGAACATAAGAACACACAGTGGTCACACAGTGACTTCATCAGTCCTATACAAAGAAGTGTGGTGAAGAGCAGGAGTTTGAGGTAATCAGTCCCTTGGCCTGGAGTCGATGTAATCAGTCCATCACTCTTTTCAAGACTGATGGACTGTATGGGCCAGTAGTCCTGCCGCAGTGCTCCTCCCTTCGTATGTTCTTACACACCAAAATCATCAATCAAAATATCCACATCTGTTAACTAAAAAAATCACACTTTGGTACAGGCACAAATCACAGTCTCCCTCACACACACCTGACGGAACGAACACAATTCCTACCAAGGGAGGAACCAGAGTAGAATTTTTTACCACCACCTCTCAAATACCTCGCGGCTCGCGGCGTTCCTCTCTAACACGCGTACAAAAGGCAACTTTATCGAGGCATCCAGTGGCATGTAATCGTGCCAGCGAACTGTGCAACAATGGCACACAGTGCCACCCCTGCCTGGCAGGGCTTGAGTGCCTCGGGAAGGAAGGGAGGGGTCGTGTTGCAGATGGTGGAGTTGCATCGAGAACAGCATAGATAGGTTGACTTCTTGCTCTCTCTCTCTCTCTCTCTCTCGTACCCACAGTACATAGATACCGGAACTTGTTCTAATAAATATGTCCTGGTGTTTGCTTACTTGTCTTTCTAAACAAGTTTGTAGGTATCTGTTACCAAGGTTTATACCAAGGTTTATACCAAGGTCTTGAGGGACTATATACAGAGTTGTAGGTGGTAGTGAACGTGGCTTTGTAGCAAGTACTGTGTGAGCCAGCCAGAGGCGTGAGAGGAGTCAGGTACTTGGTGAAAAGATAAGTGGTTTTGATGAAGTACCTCTGTGGTATTCAGGTACTTGATAAAGTACCACTGTGGTACTCAGGTACTTGATAATGTAGTCAGTTCTGGAAGGGGATTGAGAGGACAAAACAAACACACACACACACACACGAAGACACGAGAGAAAGGGGTGGATAGATTGCATTTTCTTGGACTGCAAGAAGGCCTTCGACATAGTTCCTCACAAGAGGTTAATGTAAAAGCTAGAGGATGAGGCACACGTAACGGGAAAGGCACTCCAATGGATCAGAGAATATCTGACAGGGAAGCAAAAACGAGCCATGGTACGTGACGAGGTGTCAGAGTGGGCGCTTGTGACGAACGGGGTTCCACAGGGGTCAGTCCTAGGACTTGTGCTGTTTTTGGTATATATGAATGACATAACGGAAGGGATACACTCAGAAGTGTCCCTGTTTGCAGATGATGTGAAGTTAATGAGGAGAATTAAATCGGATGAGGATCAGGCAGGACTACAAAGAGACTTGGACAGGCTACAAGCCTGGTCCAGCAACTGGCTCCTTGAATTTAACCCCACCAAGTGCAAAGTCATGAAGATCGGGGAAGGGCAAAGAAGACTGCAGACAGGTTATAGTCTAGGTGGCCAAAGACTACAAACCTCACTCAAAGAAAAAGATCTTGGGGTGAGTATAATACCGAGCATATCTCCCGAGATGCACATCAACCAAACAACTGCTGCAGCATATGGGCGCCTGGCAAACCTGAGAATAGCGTCGTTCCGATACCTCAGTAAGGAATCGTTCAAAACTCTGTACACCGTGTACGTCAGGCCCATACTGGAGTATGCAGCACCAGTTTGGAACACACACCTGGTCAAGCACGTCAAGAAATTAGAGAAAGTGCAAAGGTTTGCAACAAGAGTAGTTCCAGAGCTAAGGAGATTGTCCTACAATGAAAGGCTAGGGAAAACTAGCCTGACGACACTGGAGAACAGGAGAGTTAGGGGAGACATGATAACGACATATAAAATACTACGAGGAATTGGCAATGTGGACAAAGACAAAATGTTCCAGAGATGAGACACAGAAACAAGGGGTCACAATTGGAAATTGAAGACTCCAATGAGTCAGAGGGATGGTAGGAAGTATTTCTTCAGTCATAGAGTTGTCAGGAAGTGGAATAACCTAGAAAGTGACGTAGTGGAGGCAGGAACCATACATAGTTTTAAATCGAAGCTTGATAAAGCTCATGGAGCAGGAAGAGGCGGGGCCAGGAGCTAAGAATCGACCCTTGCAACCACAAATAGGTGAGTACACACACACATACACACACAGTACCAGTACCATACCAAAACAACCTTTATGTTCGCAGTACACAAGGCTCTCTAGGTAACCCGTTATGACTTAACATTAATTAAACAGAATTCCGTGTGTGTTTTATCTATATGTTTTATTTAATATGTTTCAGCGGTGTGTGGATGATCTACACACACACACACACACACACACACACACACACACACACACACACACACACACACACACACACACACACACACACACACACATACACACCTCCCCTATAACTCTGTGTTTAACATGTATGTGTTTTTATGTGGTTTGTAAGTGGATGTGTGTTTTGTGTTTGTTTGTGTGTGTGTGTGTGTGTGTGTGTGTGTGTGTGTGTAGATCAGAATGAGGGCGGACCACGAGCACCATAGATCAGAATCAGAGCAGACCACCAGCACCATAGATCAGAATCAGAGCAGACCACCAGCACCATAGATCAGAATCAGAGCAGACCACCAGCACCATAGATCAGAATCAGGGCAGACCACCAGCACCATAGATCAGAATGAGGGCAGACCACCAGCACCATAGATCAGAATCAGGGCAGACCACCAACACCATAGATCAGAATCAGGGCAGACCACCAGCACCATAGATCAGAATCAGGGCAGACCACCAACACCATAGATCAGAATCAGGGCAGACCACCAGCACCATAGATCAGAATCAGGGCAGACCACCAACACCATAGATCAGAATCAGGGCAGACCGCCAGCACCATAGATCAGAATTAGGGCAGACCCCAACACCATAGATCAGAATCAGGGCAGACCACCAACACCATAGATCAGAATCAGGGCAGACCACCAACACCATAGATCAGAATCAGGGCAGACCACCAATGCCATAGATCAGAATCAGGGCAGACCACCAGCACCATAGATCAGAATCATGGCAGACCACCAGCACCATAGATCAGAATCAGGGCAGACCACCAACACCGTAGATCAGAATCAGGGCAGACCACCAACACCATAGATCATAATCAGGGCAGACCACCAACACCATAGATCAGATTCAGGGCAGACCACCAACACCATAGATCAGAATCAGGGCAGACCACCAACACCATAGATCAGAATCAGGGCAGACCACCAACACCGTAGATCAGAATCAGGGCAGACCACCAGCACCATAGATCAGAATCAGGGCAGACCACCAACACCATAGATCAGAATCAGGGCAGACCACCAACACCGTAGATCAGAATCAGGGCAGACCACCAACACCGTAGATCAGAATCAGGGCAGACCACCAACACCGTAGATCAGAATCAGGGCAGACCACCAACACCATAGATCAGAATCAGGGCAGACCACCAACACCATAGATCAGAATCAGGGCAGACCACCAGCACCATAGATCAGAATCAGGGCAGACCACCAACACCATAGATCAGAATCAGGGCAGACCACCAGCACCATAGATCAGAATCAGGGCAGACCACCAGCACCAAAGATCAGAATCAGGGCAGACCACCAGCACCATAGATCAGAATCAGGGCAGACCACCAGCACCATAGATCAGAATCAGGGCAGACCACCAACACCATAGATCAGAATCAGGGCAGACCACCAACACCATAGATCAGAATCAGGGTAGACCACCAGCACCATAGATCAGAATCAGGGCAGACCACCAACACCGTAGATCAGAATCAGGGCAGACCACCAACACCATAGATCAGAATCAGGGCAGACCACCAACACCATAGATCAGAATCAGGGCAGACCACCAACACCATAGATCAGAATCAGGGCAGACCACCAACACCATAGATCAGAATCAGGGCAGACCACCAACACCGTAGATCAGAATCAGGGCAGACCACCAGCACCATAGATCAGAATCAGGGCAGACCACCAACACCATAGATCAGAATTCAAAGTGTATTCTCTATAAGGATTACAATGCTGAGTTTACAGAAATTTGGTTATTGTTTGGTTTAACATGTAGTAAAATTGAGATTACAGAGTGTACCACTAGAACGCTTAGCATGGCTAGGCATTTCGGGCATACTTAGTTTTATTCTTAAATGTAAAATATTACAAATTATGAGGTAAGTTGGTATTATGGCTAAGTGACTAAATACTATTTTGTGAGTTTAGCAGTGTGAATGCTTTTGTTTTGGCACAGTATATAGTTTCAGTATTGGAGTATCACAGGATTCATTATATTAAGACTGAGATTAATATTTCTGTTTATGGTCAAATGAGCGAGTGTAAGTGTGAACCACCAGGTGGTATTCGTGAAGTTAGTTGACGGGGTGTATCAGGGAGATAAGATGTTTTCTAATGGTAGTTTTGAAGGTGATGAATGTGTCTGCAGTTCTAGAGTTCTCAGGTAGGGTATTCCAGATTTTAGGGCCTTTGACATACATTGAATTTTTGTAAAGGTTTAGTCGGACACGGGGAATGTCGTAGAGATGTTTGTTTCTGGTGTTATGCCTGTGGGTTCTGTCACAACTATCAAGAAAGCGTTTAAGGTCAAGGTTGATATTAGAGTTTAAGGCCCTGTAGATATAGATTGCACAGTAGTAAGTGTGGATGTACTGAACTGGGAGTAAGTTTAGATCTTTGAAGAGTGGGGGGGTGTGCTGCCAGGGATGGGATTTAGTGATTATTCTTACTGCAGCTTTTTGTTGGGTTATTATTGGCTTTAGGTGTGTTGCTGCAGTTGATCCCCAAGCACAAATAGCATAGGTGAGGTATGGATAAATAAGTGAGTGGTATAGTGTGAGAAGGGCATTTTGCGGCACGTAGTATCGTATCTTGGAGAGGATCCCAACCGTTTTGGATACTTTTTTGGCTATATGCTGGATATGGGTGCTGAAATTCAGGTTATTGTCAAGGTATAAGCCTAATAATTTTCCCCCATTATTTCTGGTAATTAGAGTGTTGTCAATCTTAATGTTAATTTGTGCATCTCCTGCTCTGCTACCAAACATAATATAGTAAGTTTTGTCAGTGTTAAGCGTAAGTTTATTGGCTGTCATCCAAGTCGATATTTTGATCAGCTCCTCGTTAACAATGGTGTTGAGGGTGGCAAGATTAGGGTGAGAGATGACATAAGTCGTGTCGTCAGCAAAGAGAATGGGTTTCAGGTGTTGGGATACGTTTGGTAGGTCATTGATGTATATGAGGAAGAGCAGGGGACCAAGGACACTTCCCTGCGGAACTCCAGTATCAAGTGGCCGTGTTGCTGATGCTGTGTCTTTAATGGTGACGTACTGATACCTATTAGTAATGTAAGATTTGAAATAAGCAAGCGCATGGCCTCTTATACCGTAGTGGTCAAGTTTGTGGAGTAGGATTTCGTGGTTTACTGTGTCAAAAGCTTTTCTTAGGTCAATAAAAATTCCTAGTGGATATTCCTTATTTTCCAGTGCTGTGTAAAGCAGATCTAGCATTTTTATGATTGCATCATTAGTGCTTTTATTTTTCCTGAATCCAAACTGGCAGGGGTTGAGTATGTTTTGAGCCGTTATAAATGAATACAGTCTCTTGTACACGAGTTTCTCAAAGATTTTGGATAGCAATGGTAAGTTAGATATTGGCCTATAGTTGTTTAAGTCTGTAGGGTCACCACCTTTATGTATTGGTGTAACCCTTGCCATCTTGAGTAGTTTCGGGAAGGTGCTAGTCTCTATTGACTTGTTAAAAAGTAATGAAATAGCATGCGAAAGGACATGGGCCGCTCGCTTGTACAGTAATGGTGGGACATGAGACAGATTCCCCGAGTTATTTTTAAGTGACTTTATGATCTCAATGACTTCCGTGGGCTCAGTTGGTGCAAGATAGAAGGAATTAGGGAAATTTCCATCTAGGTAGTCCCCGGCATGGGCATTGGTATGTGGGATTTTACTGGCGAGATTAGATCCTATGTTTGAGAAGAAGTCGTTTATCTTGTTAGCTGTGTCAGTGGGATGTAGTGGTGTTTCATTAGGTTTAGTTAGGACAATATTCTTGGTTTTTCTCAGTTTGTGGGTCCCTAGAATCTGAGAGAGTGTTTTCCAGGTCTTTTTTATATCTCCTCTAGTGTCTGTGAATCTACTGGAGTAGTATAGTTGTTTGGCTTTTTTTATTACTTTGGTGAGAGCTGATGAATAGTGTTTAAGAATATCTTTGTGTATTAAGCCCTGTCTATATTGCTTTTCATATTGGTGTTTCTTGTCAATGGATTTCAGAATGGTGCTGGTTAGCCATGGGCAACCAAGCCGTTTGTTTGTGATCTGTTTTGTTTTTATAGGACAATGTTTGTTGTATAGTCTAAGTAATTTGTTAAGAAAGATGTCTGTCCAGTCATCAATACCATTGGCCTTGGAGAATTCTGTAGGCCAATCAACAGTCTCTAGGTCAGCTGTGAACTTCCTTACTGAGGCCTCGTCATGGAGTCTAAATGAGACTTTGTTGTATTCAAGTGTTGGTTTACTAATGTTTGTCAGGAGGAAGGTAGGGTAGTGGTCTGTAGTGCTATCTGTGATTATCCCTGATTTAAGGGGGGCTAGTATATTGGTCCATATGTGGTCTATTATGGTTGCACTTGTCTCAGTGAGCCTGGTTGGTTTAGTTATTGTTGGTATGAGAAGTGTGTTGTTCATATTGTTGATGAAATCAGTTACAGGCTGATCATCTAGTAAGCCAAGGTTGATGTTGAAGTCTCCAGCTAAGAGAAGGTGGTGCTTATTCATTTGTCTGTTTGTTATTAGTGACTTTAATTTCTCACTGAAATTTGGGATGTTTGTGTGAGGTATCCGGTAAATGGCACCAATTGTTATAGGCGTCTTAAGGTTTTTTACAGTAAAATTAGCAAAAATGTATTCCCCATATTCATCACTAAAGCAAGTGGTGCTAATACAAGATAACTGGTTAGAGTAATAGATTGCAATACCACCCCCAACTTGGTTTGTTCTGCAGTTGTGAATTGCTGTGTATCCTGGTAGAGGGTAGATATCTATTGTGTCCTGCTTAAGCCAGGTCTCAGTAAGAATAATGCAGGAGAAGGGTGTCTTTAGTGATTCAAGGAGTGCTAGGAGGTCATCATAGTGTTTGCTTAAGGACCTGATGTTGTAGTTAAGTACTGATAGACTTTTAGCATTGTTTAGGATAGTGGTGGCTTGTGATGCTGTGTAATAAAGGCAATTACTTTCCAATAGGTTTTGATTGGGTGACAGATTATGGAGGTTTAGATCAGGGTCAACGTGATCAATCATCTTCTAGGTTTAAATTATGGTTATTTATATCCTGAGTTATGTGTTGAGTTCTAGTACTGATATCTGTAGTGGTGGGAAGTTTGGATAAGTATATAGCTAGAGTATTTTGGTCATATAGAGTATAGTCACTACTACACATAATGAAGTTGATGTTGTCTATGTGTTGTGCTGGAATGAACTAAAGTACAACTAGGTATAAACTAGTAATATAAAAATACAAATTTAAAATAGAACAAGACTCTCACTTGTAATTGCACTAAGGTCTAATAATGACTTTTGTGGAGTCTCTGTTTTTGAGCTAGAGTGAGCTAAAGTACAATAGGTTTAATCTAATAATATAAAAGTACAAATTAAAAATAGCACTATACTCTCACTAGTAATTGCACTGTGGTCTAATATAGTGAATTTGGTATTGACTATGCCTTGAGGTAGAATGAGCTATGGTACAAGTGAATTTAATCTAATAATATAAAAATACAAATTAAAAAATACAAATTAAAAGTAGCACCAGTCTCTCACTAGTATTTGCACTATGTTCTAATATAGTGAATTTGGTATTGACTATGTATTGAGGTAGAAAGAGCTATAGTACAACAACTTTAGTCTAATAATATAAAAATACAAATTACAAATAGCACCAGTCTCTCACTAGTAATTGCACTATGGTCTAGTATAGTGAATTTGGTATTGACTATGTATTGAGCTAGAATGAGCTAGAGTAAAACTGAGATTAATCTAATAATATAATGAAGGAACAAGACTCTCAATTGTAATTGCACTGAGGTCTTATATAAGTTGTTTACAAGAATTAGAGTATAATTAGACCACCAACACCATAGATCAGAATCAGGGCAGACCACCAACACCGTAGATCAGAATCAGGGCAGACCACCAGCACCATAGATCAGAATCAGGTCAGACCACCAGCACCATAGATCAGAATCAGGGCAGACCACCATCACCATAGATCAGAATCAGGGCAGACCACCATCACCAAACAAGATAGCATCTCAGCTGTCGTCGTGTGACATGATCCACACACACTCGCCGTGTACACATTTGTATATCGTAGTGTACATCTAGCACGTTTCTGCACACTATCTGACACATTTCTGTCTTCAGTCTAGCACGTTTCTGGCCACTCTCTCTCTCCGGTGACTAAGGAAAATATGACTGCCTGCAGAACAAGATGGTCGCTGTGAGAACGTTTCGAGCAGTCTAGAGTTTTACCATGTCTTGATGTCTACACGGAGCGAAACATGACTTGATAGAGATGTACACAGCTCTACTTAACCTTCTGTTACTACTGCTTCTTTATCTTCTTCTCCTGCGTCTTCTCCTCCTTCATCATTGTTATCACAAGATGAGTGCCAGCTTCTTGGGTAACTTAACTTAATCGATGATTTTAAAGGCTTTATTTTGGCACTGGTGCCAGTGATGGGGTGCCAACCCTTCTCCCCTCTCTCCCCTCCCTCTCCTACCCTCCCTCCATCATTATAATCCCTCTATTCTGCCCTCCATCCTTAGAATATTCCTCCATCCTGCCCTCCCTCTCCCTTCCTCCATATATGTGTGTGTAGAATATATGCCAGTGTGTGTGTGTGTACTCACCTAATTATGGTTGCAGGGGTCGATTCACAGCTCCTGGCCCCGCCTCTTGGTTGGTCGCCACTAGGTCCACTCTCTCCCTGCTCCAAGAGCTTTATCGTATCTCTTCTTGTGTGTGTGTGTGTGTGTGTGTGTGTGTGTGTGTGTGTGTGTGTGTGCGTGTGTGTGTGTGTGTGTCTGGGAGCTCTAGCATTAATTTACATTAACTCTGCACGCTGCAGGAACCCGGTAATCATAAAAGTTAATGTCAAACAGCCGGAAAACATTGTTTAAGATGGAGAGTTGAGCCTTTGTGCGGCAGGTAGCGGCCGCCATCTTTGTTGTTGTCTTGGGGAGCAGTGATTGGTCAACCAGTCCTGTGACGTCATATATATATATATATATTGGCCAACCATGATTGGTTCACTAACTCTATGACGTCATATGGATAGAAATCTTTAGCTGTAGATCTTTCACACCCTCGTGCGTCGTCAGGAGCTATGCAATGTTGCACGACAGCAACAGATAGGAAGTGAAATTCTCTGAGGCAAGGCAGAAGGTATCATTGGTAGCCCACGTCACTGATACCTTGTGCCTTGTCTCAGAGAATTTCCCCCCTAGCTGTCGTTGTCTTGCAACATTGTATAGCCCCTGACGACGCACGAAAGTGCTAAAGATCTAGCGCTGACGATGTCCGTCCACGTATGGCTTGTTCTAGGGAGGGACCGAGGTTTACATTGTTTATGGAGTGTGTGTTTACCTTGAGAAATGACAGATGACATACGTCTTGTTTTTCTTTTGTCATATTTACTTTCTGTTTGTTACACACACACACACACACACACACACACACACGCACACACACACACACACACACACACACACACACAGCAAGGCTGGACTTAGTATTCACCTTGAGTAGTGCAGATATCGAGGACATCACATATGAAAGACCCCTTGGGGCCAGTGACCATGTGGTTTTAAGCTTCGAATACACAGTAGAGCTACAAGTGGAGGGAGAAGCAGGAAGGCCAGGACGAATGAAGCCAAACTACAAGAAAGGGGACTACACAGGAATGAGGAACTACCTGAACGGGGTTCAGTGGCACAGAGAACTGGCAGGGAAGCCAGTTAATGAGATGATGGAATATGTAGCAACAAAATGCAAGGAGGCTGAGGAGAGGTTTGTACCCAAGGGTAACAGGAGTAATGAAAAAGCCAGGATGAGCCCATGGTTTACCCAAAGGTGCAGGGAGGCAAAAACCAAGTGTGCTAGGGAATGGAAGAAATATAGAAGGCAAAGGACCCAGGAGAATAAGGAGAACAGTCGTAGAGCCAGAAACGAATATGCACAGATAAGAAGGGAGGCCCAAAGACAATATGAAAATGACATAGCAGCGAAAGCCAAATCTGACCCGAAACTGTTGTACAGCCACATCAGGAGGAAAACAACAGTCAAGGACCAGGTAATCAGGCTAAGGAAGGAAGGAGGAGAGACAACAGGAAATGACCGTGAAGTATGTGAAGAACTCAACAAGAGATTCAAAGAAGTGTTCACAGAGGAGACAGAAGGGACTCCAGAAAGACGGAGAGGTGGGGCACACCACCAAGTGCTGGACACAGTACACACAACCGAGGAAGAAGTGAAGAGGCTTCTGAGTGAGCTAGATACCTCAAAGGCGATGGGGCCAGATAACATCTCCCCATGGGTATTGAGAGAGGGAGCAGAGGCGCTATGTGTACCCCTAACAACAATATTCAATACATCTATCGAAACAGGGAGATTGCCTGAGGCATGGAAGACAGCAAATGTAGTCCCAATCTTTAAAAAAGGAGACAGACATGAAGCATTAAACTACAGACCAGTGTCACTGACATGTATAGTATGCAAAATCATGGAGAAGATTATCAGGAGAAGAGTGGTGGAACACCTAGAAAGGAATGATCTCATCAACAGCAGCCAGCATGGTTTCAGGGACGGGAAATCTTGTGTCACAAACCTACTGGAGTTCTATGACATGGTGACAGCAGTAAGACAAGAGAGAGAGGGGTGGGTGGATTGCATTTTCTTGGACTGCAAGAAGGCGTTTGACACAGTTCCACACAAGAGATTGGTGCAAAAACTGGAGGACCAAGCAGGGATAACAGGGAAGGCACTACAATGGATCATGGAATACTTGTCAGGAAGACAGCAGCGAGTCATGGTACGTGGCGAGGTGTCAGAGTGGGCACCTGTGACCAGCGGGGTCCCGCAGGGGTCAGTCCTAGGACCAGTGCTGTTTCTGGTATTTGTGAACGACATGACGGAAGGAATAGACTCTGAGGTGTCCCTGTTTGCAGATGACGTGAAGTTGATGAGAAGAATACACTCGATCGAAGACCAGGCAGAACTACAAAGGGATCTGGACAGGCTGCAGACCTGGTCCAGCAATTGGCTCCTGGAGTTCAATCCCACCAAGTGCAAAGTCATGAAGATTGGGGAAGGGCAAAGAAGGCCGCAGACGGAGTACAGTCTAGGGGGTCAGAGACTACAAACCTCACTCAAGGAAAAAGATCTTGGGGTGAGTATAACACCAGGCACATCTCCTGAAGCGCACATCAACCAAATAACTGCTGCAGCATATGGGCGCCTAGCAAACCTCAGAACAGCATTCCGACATCTTAATAAGGAATCGTTCAGGACCCTGTACACCGTATACGTTAGGCCCATATTGGAGTATGCGGCACCAGTTTGGAACCCACACCTAGCCAAGCACGTAAAGAAACTAGAGAAAGTGCAAAGGTTTGCAACAAGACTAGTCCCAGAGCTAAGAGGTATGTCCTACGAGGAGAGGTTAAGGGAAATCAACCTGACGACACTGGAGGACAGGAGAGATAGGGGGGACATGATAACGACATACAAAATACTGAGAGGAATTGACAAGGTGGACAAAGACAGGATGTTCCAGAGATTGGACACAGTAACAAGGGGACACAGTTGGAAGCTGAAGACACAGATGAATCACAGGGATGTTAGGAAGTATTTCTTCAGCCACAGAGTAGTCAGTAAGTGGAATAGTTTGGGAAGCGATGTAGTGGAGGCAGGATCCATACATAGCTTTAAGCAGAGGTATGATAAAGCTCACGGCTCAGGGAGAGTGACCTAGTAGCGATCAGTGAAGAGGCGGGGCCAGGAGCTCGGACTCGACCCCCGCAACCTCAACTAGGTGAGTACAACTAGGTGAGTACACACACACACACATACACACACACACACATACACACACACACACACACATACACCCACACCAGAGATGGGACACAGCAGCAAGGGGACACAGATGAATCACAGGGATGTTAGGAAGTATTTCTTCAGACACAGAGTAGTCAGGAAGTGGAATAGTTTGGGAAGCGATGTAGTGGCGGCAGGATCCATACATAGCTTTAAGCAGAGGTATGATAAGGCTCTCGGTTCAAAGAGAGTGACCTAGTAGCGACCAGTGAAGAGGCGGAGCCAGGAGCTGGACTCGACCCCTGCAACCTCAACTAGGTGAGTACACACACACACACACACACACACACACACACACACACACACACACACACACACACACACACACACACACACACACACACACACACACAGAGTTTAGAAGAGGAATTGAAAAATCTGAAACAGCCTAAAGAACTAAAGAACATTTTGGGATTGACAACAGAGACTGCTACCTCAGTCACAAATAAGGGGACTGTAGGGAAAGAAGGGGCACAACTGCATTGAGATGCTCTATCAGAGGAGACTGTAGCAAATGAAAGAGCTAAGCTTTATGTGGAGGCCCTAACAGACAACAACAGAGCCCAAGGAAAGCCGAGAAGGGAAAATGACAGGCCACTGAGCCCAAGTACATTAGCCAGTGAAACTGATGAAAGGAAAGCTGCAGTGGAGGAAACCAAATTAAATGAGGGGATACACAGGGATATGCAGTGGGAGAATGAAAGGGTGAGGTCAGTCTTTGTGTATGGGCTCCAGGAAGTCGAAGGGGAAACATATGAAGCAAGAAAACAAGGGAAAAAAAAAGCAATTGAAAGCATCATGAAAGCAATAGGAGAAGACGATATGACCCAGCTGGAAAATTTTCGGAGAATAGGGGGGTTTGTAAAAAAAAGAACCCGGCCAGTGAGAGTGACCTTCAAGGCAGAAGCGACTCGGACCAGGATCCTGCAGGAGAAAGCACGATTAAGGGACATGACGGCATACAGGAGGGTGTATCTCGACCGCGACAGAACACAAGAAGAAAGGAAGAAACTGAGAGAGATGGTACAAAGGCGAAAGGAGGAAAGAGAGGGGATGGAGAAGACAGACAGGAGATCCCAGACCCAGGAAGAAGAACAAATACAGCCTCCCTCACAACTTTCTATAGAAGCCTCCCAACCAGGTCAACCCCAGTGCAACCAAACACTCTAAATCAAAACACCCATGCCACATCCAATGCCCCCACCCAATACATTACAAACTTCACCCCCACAGCAACAACCCATAGTTCCTTACCAGGTCTCCCACTTCCCCAACCCCAATATACCTCCCAGACCACAGTCTTAGAAAAGAAGTTGAAGGTGTGGTATACAAATGCAGATGGAATAACAAACAAGTATGAGGAGTGGCACGAAAGAATCAAAGAGACATCCCCAGACATAATAGCACTCACAGAAACAAAACTCACCAGAATAATAACAGATTCAATCTTTCCATCCGGATATCAAATCTTCAGGAAAGACAGAGGGAGGAGAGGGGGAGGAGGAGTTGCACTGCTCATTAAAAACCAGTGGGGTTTTGAGAAAATGGAAGGAATGGATGGCATGGGCGAAAGGGACTACTTAGTAGGAACAATCCAGTCTGAGGGACATAAGGTGATAATTGCAGTAATGTACAACCCACCACAGAACTGCAGGAGGCCAAGAGAAGAATACGATGAGAGCAACAGAGCAATGATCAACACACTAGTCGAGGTGGCCAGGAGAGCACACATGGGGGGAGCAAAGTTACTAGTTATGGGTGATTTCAATCACAAGGAGATTGACTGGGAAAACCTGGAGCCCCATGGGGGTCCCGAAACATGGAGAGCCAAGATGATGGATGTGGTACTGGAGAACCTCATGCATCAACATGTTAGAGACACTACCAGAGAGAGAGGAGAGGATGAACCAGCAAGGTTGGACCTTGTATTCACCATGAGTAGTTCGGACATCGAGGGTATCATGTATGAAAGGCCCCTGGGAGCTAGTGATCATGTGGTTCTGTGCTTCGACTACATAGTTGAGCTCCAAGTGGAGAGAGTAGCAGGAATAGGCTGGGAAAAACCAAACTACAAAAGGGGGAACTACTCAGGCATGAGGAACTTCCTTCAAGACATTCAGTGGGAGAGAGAACTGACAGGAAAACCAGTACAAGAAATGATGGACTATGTAGCAACAAAATGCAAGGAGGCAGAGGAGAGGTTTGTTCCCAAGGGAAACAGAAATAATGGGAAGAACAGAACGAGTCCTTGGTTCACCCAAAGGTGTAGGGAGGCAAAAACTAGGTGTACTAGAGAATGGAAAAGGTACAGAAGACAGAGAACTCAGGAAAATAAAGAAATCAGCCGAAGAGCCAGAAACGAATATGCACAGATAAGAAGGGAGGCTCAGAGACAATATGAAAATGACATAGCATCAAAAGTAAAGACTGACCCGAAGCTGTTGTACAGCCACATCAGGAGGAAAACAACAGTCAAGGACCAGGTAATCAGACTGAGGAAGGGTGATGGAGAATTCACAAGAAACGACCGAGAGGTATGTCAGGAGCTCAACACAAGATTT
Organism: Cherax quadricarinatus; assembly: GCF_038502225.1. Classification (NCBI taxonomy): domain Eukaryota; kingdom Metazoa; phylum Arthropoda; class Malacostraca; order Decapoda; family Parastacidae; genus Cherax; species Cherax quadricarinatus. Next base: position 6,176,800 of record NC_091374.1, on the reverse strand, counting down.
AAAGAGGTATTTACAGTGGAAACCAGTAGGACTCCAAGAAATCAGAACAGGGGGGCACACCAGCAAGTGCTGGATGAGGTACATATAACCAAGGAGGAGGTGAAGAAGCTGCTATGCGAACTTGACACCTCAAAGGCGGTGGGACCAGACAACATCTCTCCATGGGTCCTTAAAGAGGGAGCAGAGATATTGTGTGAGCCATTAACAAAGATCTTCAACACATCATTTGAAACTGGGCAACTCCCTGAGGTATGGAAAATGGCAAATGTAGTCCCAATTTTTAAAAAGGGAGACAGACATGAGGCACTAAACTACAGACCTGTATCACTAGCGTGTATAGTATGCAAGGTCATGGAGAAGATCATCAGGAGGAGAGTGGTGGGGCACCTGGAAAGAAACAAGTGTATAATTGACAACCAGCACGGTTTCAGGGAAGGAAAATCCTGTGTCACAAACCTACTAGAGTTTTATGACAAGGTGACAGAAGTAAGACAAGAGAGAGAGGGGTGGATCGATTGCGTATTTTTGGACTGCAAGAAGGCTTTCGACACAGTTCCTCACAAGAGGTTACTGCAAAAGCTAGAGGACCAGGCACACATAACAGGAAAGGCACTGCAATGGATCAGAGAATATCTGACAGGGAGGCAACCACGAGTCATGGTACGCGACGAGGTGTCAGAGTGGGCGCCTGTGACAAGCGGGGTTCCACAGGGGTCAGTCCTAGGACCTGTGCTGTTCTTGGTATACGTGAACGACATAACGGAAGGGATAGACTCAGAAGTGTCCTTGTTTGCAGACGATGTAAAGTTAATGAGAAGAATCGAATCGGACGAGGATCAGGCAGGACTACAAAGAGATCTGGACAGGCTACAAGCCTGGTCCAGCAACTGGCTCCTTGAATTTAACCCTGCCAAATGCAAAGTCATGAAGATTGGGGAAGGGCAAAGAAGACCGCAGACACAATATAGTTTAGATGGCCAAAGACTGCAAACCTCACTCAAGGAAAAAGATCTGGGGGTGAGTATAACACCGAGCATATCTCCTGAGGCGCACATCAATCAGATAACTGCTGCAGCATACGGGCGCCTGGCAAACCTACGGATAGCGTTCCGATACCTCAGTAAGGATTCGTTTAAGACTCTGTACACCATCTACGTCAGGCCCATACTGGAGTATGCAGCACCAGTTTGGAATCCACACCTAGTCAAGCACGTCAAGAAATTAGAGAAAGTGCAAAGGTTTGCAACAAGACTAGTCCCAGAGCTACGGGGATTGTCCTATGAAGAAAGGTTGAGGGAAATCGGCCTGACGACACTGGAGGCCAGGAGGGTCAGGGGAGACATGATAACGACATATAAAATACTGCGCGGAATAGACGAGGTGGACAAAGACGGGATGTTCCAGAGATGGGACACAGACACAAGAGGTCACAATTGGAAGTTGAAGACTCAGATGAATCAAAGGGATGTTAGGAAGCATTTCTTCAGTCATAGAGTAGTCAGGCCATGGAATAGCCTAGAAAGTGATGTGGTGGAGGCAGGAACCATACATAGTTTTAAGGCGAGGTATGATAGAGCTCATGGGGCAGGGAGAGAGAGGACCTAATAGCAATCAGCGAAGAGGCGGGGCCAGGAGCTGTGAATCGACCCCTGCAACCACAAATAGGTGAGTACACACACACACACACAGACTGGCTGGCGACACAACAACAGTCAAGACCAGCGAGGTGTTTACACAAGACCTGGAGTGACACTGGAGAATATATTTGGGTGAGAAAATCAAATACTCCTTTGTGAGAGTTATTTTCCAGCTCTACGATAGAGAGATAGATAGATAGATAGATAGATAGAGAGAGAGAGTGTGTGTGTGTGTGTAGGCTTTATTCTTTAACTTAGATATAGAATACAATAAAGAGGCGTGTACATCTTAGGATCCAGGATTGTGAACTTCTACCTGAGTAACATAAGCTAAGTTCTCTTTTTTTTTTTTTTTTTTTTTTTTTTTTTTTTTTTTTTTTTTTTACACAGGGTTTGACAAGGTTAAGGATCCCTAGCTTTATTGACAGCTATTTACAGGTTAAGGATTCCTAACTTTATTGGCAAGCTAAGAGCTGTTACCTACATCAGCTCATTTGAAAGCATTTTTGTTATGAGACATACAAGTAGGGAACAGGATGAAGTTGGAGCCATCTGTGGGCCAGCATTTTCATTTGATCAACTGACGTTATCTCGTTGACATCATTATGCTGTACGAATGTGTTCCATACTCGAGTCATCCTGGGTATGTATGATCTCAGATGGAGTGATGTTCTGGAGAAGGGTACAGCCAGAGTGAAGTTGCTGCTTTCTGCCCGTCTTGTGGCATAAAAGCTTGTTTCACGCTGTCCTCGAAGTGGATCCAAGTGTGGTATTTTGACAATATTGGCCTTGTACATAACAGTAAGGCCACCCACATCCCTCCTATGTTGAAGGCTCTGCTGAAATGACAGATCTATCCAGGATGGGTCCAGGCGAGAGATGAGACGTCTTGCTCTGTTCTCTACTCTGTCAAGCAGTCGCAGATGAGAGGGGGGGCAGGCAAACCAAGAAAGTGGAGCATACTCAAGGTGTGAGCGTACTTGTGCCTCGTACAGGATCTTGCAACCCCTACTGTCAAGCAGATGCGAGATACGGCGAAGTGCTGCTAGCTTCCTGGCTGCCTTGTTTGCAAGATTTACAACATGGTTCTTCATGGTTAGGCTTGGAGTCAAATTTCACCCCAAGGATATCAACTTTTCTTCCT
>NC_091374.1:6161519-6169019 GCF_038502225.1 Cherax quadricarinatus | reverse complement strand
AGGTAAAATGAAAGGGGGTAAGGCAGCCGGGATTGATGGGATAAAGATAGAAATGTTAAAAGCAGGTGGGGATATAGTTTTGGAGTGGTTGGTGCAATTATTTAATAAATGTATGGAAGAGGGTAAGGTACCTAGGGATTGGCAGAGAGCATGCATAGTTCCTTTGTATAAAGGCAAAGGGGATAAAAGAGAGTGCAAAAATTATAGGGGGATAAGTCTGTTGAGTGTACCTGGTAAAGTGTATGGTAGAGTTATAATTGAAAGAATTAAGAGTAAGACGGAGAATAGGATAGCAGATGAACAAGGAGGCTTTAGGAAAGGTAGGGGGTGTGTGGACCAGGTGTTTACAGTGAAACATATAAGTGAACAGTATTTAGATAAGGCTAAAGAGGTCTTTGTGGCATTTATGGATTTGGAAAAGGCGTATGACAGGGTGGATAGGGGGGCAATGTGGCAGATGTTGCAAGTGTATGGTGTAGGAGGTAGGTTACTGAAAGCAGTGAAGAGTTTTTACGAGGATAGTGAGGCTCAAGTTAGAGTATGTAGGAAAGAGGGAAATTTTTTCCCAGTAAAAGTAGGCCTTAGACAAGGATGTGTGATGTCACCGTGGTTGTTTAATATATTTATAGATGGGGTTGTAAGAGAAGTAAATGCGAGGGTCTTGGCAAGAGGCGTGGAGTTAAAAGATAAAGAATCACACACAAAGTGGGAGTTGTCACAGCTGCTCTTTGCTGATGACACTGTGCTCTTGGGAGATTCTGAAGAGAAGTTGCAGAGATTGGTGGATGAATTTGGTAGGGTGTGCAAAAGAAGAAAATTAAAGGTGAATACAGGAAAGAGTAAGGTTATGAGGATAACAAAAAGATTAGGTGATGAAAGATTGAATATCAGATTGGAGGGAGAGAGTATGGAGGAGGTGAACGTATTCAGATATTTGGGAGTGGACGTGTCAGCGGATGGGTCTATGAAAGATGAGGTGAATCATAGAATTGATGAGGGAAAAAGAGTGAGTGGTGCACTTAGGAGTCTGTGGAGACAAAGAACTTTGTCCTTGGAGGCAAAGAGGGGAATGTATGAGAGTATAGTTTTACCAACTCTCTTATATGGGTGTGAAGCGTGGGTGATGAATGTTGCAGCGAGGAGAAGGCTGGAGGCAGTGGAGATGTCATGTCTGAGGGCAATGTGTGGTGTGAATATAATGCAGAGAATTCGTAGTTTGGAAGTTAGGAGGAGGTGCGGGATTACCAAAACTGTTGTCCAGAGGGCTGAGGAAGGGTTGTTGAGGTGGTTCGGACATGTAGAGAGAATGGAGCGAAACAGAATGACTTCAAGAGTGTATCAGTCTGTAGTGGAAGGAAGGCGGGGTAGGGGTCGGCCTAGGAAGGGTTGGAGGGAGGGGGTAAAGGAGGTTTTGTGTGCGAGGGGCTTGGACTTCCAGCAGGCATGCGTGAGCGTGTTTGATAGGAGTGAATGGAGACAAATGGTTTTTAATACTTGACGTGCTGTTGGAGTGTGAGCAAAGTAACATTTATGAAGGGATTCAGGGAAACCGGCAGGCCGGACTTGAGTTCTGGAGATGGGAAGTACAGTGCCTGCACTCTGAAGGAGGGGTGTTAATGTTGCAGTTTAAAAACTGTAGTGTAAAGCACCCTTCTGGCAAGACAGTGATGGAGTGAATGATGGTGAAAGTTTTTCTTTTTCGGGCCACCCTGCCTTGGTGGGAATCGGCCGGTGTGATAATAAATAAAAAATATATATATATATATATATATATATATATATATATATATGTGTGTGTGTGTGTGTGTGTGTGTGTGTGTGTGTGTGTGTGTGTGTGTGTGTGTGTGTGTGTGTGTGTGTGTGTGTGTCGTGCCGAATAGGCAGAACTTTCGATCTTGGCTTAAATAGCAACGTTCATCTTGCCATATAGGACAAGCGACAATTTGTGTATGCAATAATTTCGCCAAAATCATTCTGAACCTAACTAAAAATATATATTTCACTCTGTTTATTTAGTATTAAATTATTGTAAACAAATCTAAAATATATTTAGTTGGGTTAGGCTAAAATAAATTGTTCTTGTTATAATAAGGTTAGGTAAGTTTTCTAAGATTCTTTTGGTGCAAAATTAAAAATTTTTACATTAACATTAATGAAAAAAATCTATCTTTAAACGTATATGAGAGAATTTGAGAAAGGACTTAATTTTAAACGAGTTCTTGCTAATTGGCCAATTTTACATATTCGGCACGACATATATATATATTATATATATATATATATATATATATATATATATATATATATATATATATATATATATATATATATATATATATATATATATATATATATATATATATATATATATATATATTACAATGTGCAAAATAACCACCGTGAAAAAATTGCGAAATTCCAAGTGCTTTCGTAATTTCTCACATAATCAAGGATCTGTAAAAACAATAGAACAAGTGAAGGCTTATAAGGCTGAGATATCACCTCACCTACGACATTACACCCGTCTCAGTAAGATGTGGGTGAGATGGTCAAGGACTTGCCAAGCATAGCTTAAATTCTTCCCAAATTTTATTAATTATAAATTGATCTAATTTATATACTCCTGAACCAATATTCATATTATAATCAAAAGTACTTTTTATTAAGCTTGATTCAGTTATATTTCTCTCACTCACAGACTTACTTGTTACAATTAGATTGGTAAAAATCTCTCTCGTGAATAAACAAAGCATTAACCTCTTGTCCACTTCTAATGTTATATTTATGCTGTTGTAATCTTAGTTCAAGACTTTTCCCAGTCTGACCGTAATTGTCTTTATTAAATTTTTACATGGGATCTTGTAGACACAGCCGTCAGCATTTTTGGAGAATTAAAAAAAATTATGATTAAAAATTCCCCTTCCTCCTCCCTCAAAAAAAAAAATGCTAACGGTGTGTCTACAAGATTCGCTGTGAAAAATGCCAGGTTTTGAACTAAGATGACAACAACGTAAATATAGTATTAAAAGTGGACAAGAGTCTAATGACCTGTGTATTCATGAGAGAGATTTTTAACCATCTAATTGATTTTCAAAGCTGGGACAGTTGTATCAATAAGTGGACAATTAAGCCCTTCCTATCTCTATACTCCTCAGTAACTGGACAATTAAGCCCTTCCTGTCTCTGTACTCCTCAGTAACTGGACAATTAAGCCCTTCCTGTCTCTGTACTCCTCAGTAACTGGACAATTAAGCCCTTCCTGTCTCTGTACTCCTCAGTAACTGGACAATTAAGCCCTTCCTATCTCTATACTCCTCAATAAGTTGACAATTACAGACATAATAAGAGAGGTGCACCAAGCTCCACTCCCCCTCCAGCACCACGGACAGCTAGCAACCTCCATAATGTAAACACTGGAACGAGTATCCTATAGCGCATTCCTGGGAGTCTTCAGGTTCAGACTTCAGATATTTGCAGCATCGTAAAACGTTTTCCTCTTTGTTTCTCCGGGAGAATAAAAATTCTTGAGTATCTCGGTGAACTCCTCTAGAGGAAGGAAAGGCATTGCGACTTTTACTGAATATAAAAGGTCTTTTATCAGGAGGAACAGATGGGAAGGTTGGCTTGTGGTGGAGGGCTGTGTGTTGACGGGTGTTGTACTGTGTTGTTTGGTGCTGATGGGTGTTGCGTGGTGTTGTATGGTGTTGTACTGTGTTGTTTGATGCTGACGGTGTTGCGTGGTGTTGTAAGGTGTTGCTTGGTGCTGATGGTGTTGCGTGGTGTTGTAATGTGTTACAGTGGCGCTAATAACAGCTGCAATAGGAGTTGCAGCTGCAACAACCACAATAACAGCTGCAACAGCTTTACCAACATGAGAACAAATATATAGTACAAAATAATACAATCAAAGGGCTCTGAATGACCTGTCGCTAGCCATCACAAGCTGTTTGATCAAAGTGTCAAAAGCCTGATGTTCAATCTGTCAGGACCGACACCACACTTCAGGGACGAAGAGACAACATTGATAATAAAAGGTTATTTGCCATACTATGTTTAGTAGTGTTTAAAAGGTTCCTCTGTGTGATACATGCATATATACACACATGTACGTACATGTACACGTACACGTACACATACATGTACACATACACGTACACATACATGTACACATACACGTACACATACACGTACACACACACACACATACACATACACGTACACATATACACACACACATACACATACACGTACACATACACATACACGTATACATACACGTACACATACACGTACACATACACACACACAAACACACACACACACACACACATACACATACACGTAAACGTATACGTACACGTACACATACACGTACACATACACGTACACATACACGTACACATACACACACACATACACATACACGTACACATACACATACACATACACGTACACATACACACACACACACACACACACACACACACACACACACACACACACACCACACACACACACACACACACACACACACACACACACACACACACACACACACACAAACCCACACATACACACCACACACACACACACACACACACACACACACACACACACACACACACACACACACACACACACACACACACACACGACATACAAAATACTGAGGGGAATTGACAAGGTGGACAAAGACAGGATGTTCCAGAGATTGGACACAGTAACAAGGGGACACAGTTGGAAGCTGAAGACACAGATGAATCACAGGGATGTTAGGAAGTATTTCTTCAGCCACAGAGTAGTCAGTAAGTGGAATAGTTTGGGAAGCGATGTAGTGGAGGCAGGATCCATACATAGCTTTAAGCAGAGGTATGATAAAGCTCACGGCTCGGGGAGAGTGACCTAGTGGCGATCAGTGAAGAGGCGGGGCCAGGAGCTCGGACTCGACCCCCGCAACCTCAACTAGGTGAGTACAACTAGGTGAGTACACACACACACACACACACACAAACACTCTCACTTTCTCCCCCTTTTTCCCTTCTTTTCCCCTCCTTCTAGGCTCCCCTTTTCTTTCTCCCTATCTCTCACTCTCTCCCCCTTTTTCTTTTTCTCTTTCTCTCTCTCTTTCACTAAAAAAAAAAATGGTTGGGACTCGCAGGAATCAGGGATCAGATGACAATGGTACTGGTAGGGAGGAATGGATGCAGGAACAGTGGAAAAGGATAGAGCAAGAATGGGAGAGAAAATTAGGAGAGCTTTCTGAAAAAATGGAGAAAGAGCTCTCTGTGAAATGGGAAAAGAGGTTGGAGAAGGAGACGAAGAATTGGGAGGCACAAGTCGAAACTGCAGTAGCCAGGGTAAAGGTCCTAGAATTTGAGGTAAACAGGCTGAAGCAAGTCTCAGGGGTAGTGACCAGAGAAGACACACCATACGAAGATGAGAGACTGAACAGGAAGGAAGGAGATATGAATTATGCTAAGGTCATATCAGCCTGCAAAGAAGGGAGTGGAAGGGAAGAGCAGATGGGTGCAGATGGAGAGGGAGATAGGTCGAATGCTGAGGCACAACCATGCTACCAAGAGCCACTGGAAAAATCAAGGGAGAAAATGACCACATACAGACAGGAACCAGAGTCACAGAGGGAGAGGCAATGGGAGAAGGAAAGGGCAAAATCAGTGATTATCCATGGGCTTCGGGAGAGAGAGGAAAGGACACACACTGAAAGACGGCAGGAAGAAAGAAAGGAGATTGAGAAAATCATCACGGAAATAGGGGGAGAAGACATGGATGAGATTGTAAATTTTCAGAGAATAGGGGGTACTTGAAGGGGAGAAACCGACCGATCAAGCTGATTCTCAGGACAGAAACAGTGCGGAACAGGATCCTCCAAGAGAAACCACGGTTGAAAAGCTCGGAAGAGTACAAGAAGGTGTTCCTAGACAGAGACAGAACACAGAGAGACGGCAGCTGAGGGAGAGGACAAAAAAGCGAAAGGAGCTAGGAAAGGAGACAAGGATGGAACCAGCAGAGGTCAGTCAGAGCAGAACAGAGCAGCAAGGGCAAGCACACACACAACTATCCTCAGAACCCCACAACCTATCACACCATCCCAACACACAATACAATCAATACCCACAGCTTCCACCCAACCCCCAACCATAGAATCCCACAGTATGCTACCAGGTCTCCCACCCCCACAGGCCCCCCAAACTACAGTGTTGGAAAGGAAACTGAAGGTATGGTACACAAACGCTGATGGAATAACAAACAAGTGGGAGGAGTGGCATGAAAGAGTCAAAGAGGCATCACCAGACATCATAGTGATCACAGAAACCAAGCTTACAGGTATGATAACAGATGCCATCTTTCCAGCGGGATACCAGATCCTGAGAAAAGACAGAAGGAACAGGGGGGGTGGAGGAGTGGCATTGCTGATCAAACACCGATGGAATTTTGATGAGCTGGAGAGAGGAGACAGCGGAGAAGAAAGTGATTACATAGCGGGAACGCTTCACTCTGGTGGTCCCAAGGTGATAATTGCAGTGATGTATAACCCACCACAGAACAGCAGGAGGCCAAGGCAAGAGTATGACGAGAGCAATAGAGCGATGGTTGACACACTGGCTGCAGTCGCGAGAAGAGCTCATGCATGCAGGGCAAAGCTCCTGATCATGGGCGACTTTAACCACAAGGAGATCGAATGGGAGAACTTGGAGCCACATGGGGGGCCAAGATACATGGAGGGCTAAGATGATGGAGGTGGTACTGGAAAACTTCATGTACCAACACGTAAGGGACACTACAAGAGAGAGAGGAGAGGATGAACCAGCAAGACTGGACTTAGTGTTCACCTTGAGTAGTGCAGATATTGAGGACATCACATACGAAAGATCCCTTGGGGCCAGCGATCATGTGGTTTTGAGCTTCGAATACACAGTAGAGCTACAAGTGGAGGGGGAAGCAGGAAGGCCAGGACAAATGAAACCAAACTACAGGAAAGGGGACTACACAGGAATGAGGAACTTCCTGAATAAGGTTCAGTGGGACAGAGAACTGGCATGGAAGCCAGTTAATGAGATGATGGAATATGTAGCAACAATGTGCAAGGAGGCTGAGGAGAGGTTTGTGCCCAAGGGTAACAGGAATAATGAAAAAGCCAAGATGAGCCCATGGTTCACCCAAAGATGCAAGGAGGCAAAAACCAAGTGTGCTAGGGAATGGAAGAAATATAGAAGGCAAAGGACCCAGGAGAATAAGGAGAGCAGTCGTAGAGCCAGAAACAAATATGCGCAGATAAGAAGGGAGGCCCAACGTCAATATGAAAACGACATAGCAGCAAAAGCCAAATCTGACCCGAAGCTGTTATACAGCCACATCAGGAAGAAAACAACCGTCAAGGACCAGGTAATCAGGCTAAGGAAGGAAGGAGGAGAGACAACAAGAAATGACAGTGAAGTATGTGAGGAACTCAACAAGAGATTCAAAGAAGTGTTCACAGAG
>NC_091374.1:6111519-6156519 GCF_038502225.1 Cherax quadricarinatus | reverse complement strand
GCAAGCACACACACAACTATCCTCAGAACCCCACAACCTATCACACCATCCCAACACACAATACAATCAATACCCACAGCTTCCACCCAACCCCCCAACCATAGAATCCCACAGTATGCTACCAGGGTCTCCCACCCCCCACAGGACCCCCCAAACTACAGTGGTTGGAAAGGAAACTGAAGGTATGGTACACAAACGCTGATGGAATAACAAACAAGTGGGAGGAGTGGCATGAAAGAGTCAAAGAGGCATCACCAGACATCATAGTGATCACAGAAACCAAGCTTACAGGTATGATAACAGATGCCATCTTTCCAGCGGGATACCAGATCCTGAGAAAAGACAGAAGGAACAGGGGGGGTGGAGGAGTGGCATTGCTGATCAAACACCGATGGAATTTTGATGAGCTGGAGAGAGGAGACAGCGGAGAAGAAAGTGATTACATAGCGGGAACGCTTCACTCTGGTGGTCCCAAGGTGATAATTGCAGTGATGTATAACCCACCACAGAACAGCAGGAGGCCAAGGCAAGAGTATGACGAGAGCAATAGAGCGATGGTTGACACACTGGCTGCAGTCGCGAGAAGAGCTCATGCATGCAGGGCAAAGCTCCTGATCATGGGCGACTTTAACCACAAGGAGATCGAATGGGAGAACTTGGAGCCACATGGGGGCCAAGATACATGGAGGGCTAAGATGATGGAGGTGGTACTGAAAAACTTCATGTACCAACACGTAAGGGACACTACAAGAGAGACAGGAGAGGATGAACCAGCAAGACTGGACTTAGTGTTCACCTTGAGTAGTGCAGATATTGAGGACATCACATACGAAAGACCCCTTGGGGCCAGCGATCATGTGGTTTTGAGTTTCGAATACACAGTAGAGCTACAAGTGGAGGGGGAAGCAGGAAGGCCAGGACAAATGAAACCAAACTACAGGAAAGAGGAACTTCCTGAATGAGGTTCAGTGGGACAGAGAACTGGCAGGGAAGCCAGTTAATGAGATGATGGAATATGTAGCAACAATGTGCAAGGAGGCTGAGGAGAGGTTTGTGCCCAAGGGTAACAGGAATAATGAAAAAGCCAGGATGAGCCCATGGTTCACCCAAAGATGCAAGGAGGCAAAAACCAAGTGTGCTAGGGAATGGAAGAAATATAGAAGGCAAAGGACCCAGGAGAATAAGGAGAGCAGTCGTAGAGCCAGAAACAAATATGCGCAGATAAGAAGGGAGGCCCAACGTCAATATGAAAACGACATAGCAGCAAAAGCCAAATCTGACCCGAAACTGTTGTACAGCCACATCAGGAAGAAAACAACCGTCAAGGACCAGGTAATCAGGCTAAGGAAGGAAGGAGGAAAGACAACAAGAAATGACCGTGAAGTATGTGAGGAACTCAACAAGAGATTCAAAGAAGTGTTCACAGAGGAGACAGAAGGGGCTCCAGAAAGACGGAGAGGTGGGTTACACCACCAAGTGCTGGACACAGTACACACAATCGAGGAAGAAGTGAAGAGGCTTCTGAGTGAGCTAGATACCTCAAAGGCAATGGGGCCAGATAACATCTCCCCATGGGTATTGAGAGAGGGAGCAGAGGCGCTATGTGTACCCCTAACAACAATATTCAATACATCTATCGAAACAGGGAGATTGCCTGAGGCATGGAAGACAGCAAATGTAGTCCCAATCTTTAAAAAAGGAGACAGACATGAAGCACTAAACTACAATCCAGTGTCACTGACATGTATAGCATGCAAAATCATGGAAAAGATTGTCAGGAGAAAAGTGGTGGAACATCTAGAAAGGAATGATCTCATCACCAGCAGACAACATAGTTTCAGAGACGGGAAATCCTGTGTCACAAACCTACTGGAGTTCTATGACATGGTGACAGCAGTAAGACAAGAGAGAGAGGGGTGGGTAGATTGCATTTTCTTGGACTGCAAGAAGGCGTTTCACACAGTTCCACAAAAGAGATTAGTGCAAAAACTGGAGGACTAAGCAGGGATAAAAGGGAAGGTACTACAATGTATCAGGGAATACTTGTCAGGAAGACAGCAGCGAGTCATGGTACGTGGCGAGGTGTCAGAGTGGGCACCTGTGACCAGCGGGGTCCCGCAGGGGTCAGTCCTAGGACCAGTGCTGTTTCTGGTATTTGTGAACGACATGACGGAAGGAATAGACTCTGAGGTGTCCCTGTTTGCAGATGACGTGAAGTTGATGAGAAGAATACACTCGATCGAAGACCAGGCAGAACTACAAAGGGATCTGGACAGGCTGCAGACCTGGTCCAGCAATTGGCTCCTGGAGTTCAATCCCACCAAGTGCAAAGTCATGAAGATTGGGGAAGGGCAAAGAAGACCGCAAACGGAGTACAGTCTAGGGGGTCAGAGACTACAAACCTCACTCAAGGAAAAAGATCTTGGGGTGAGTATAACACCAGGCACATCTCCTGAAGCGCACATCAACCAAATAACTGCTGCAGCATATGGGCGCCTAGCAAACCTCAGAACAGCATTCCGACATCTTAATAAGGAATCGTTCAGGACCCTGTACACCGTATACGTTAGGCCCATATTAGAGTATGCGGCACCAGTTTGGAACCCACACCTAGCCAAGCACGTAAAGAAACTAGAGAAAGTGCAAAGGTTTGCAACAAGACTAGTCCCAGAGCTAAGAGGTATGTCCTACGAGGAGAGGTTAAGGGAAATCAACCTGACGACACTGGAGGACAGGAGAGATAGGGGGGACATGATAACGACATACAAAATACTGAGAGGAATTGACAAGGTGGACAAAAACAGGATGTTCCAGAGATTGGACACAGTAACAAGGGGACACAGTTGGAAGCTGAAGACACAGATGAATCACAGGGATGTTAGGAAGTATTTCTTCAGCCACAGAGTAGTCAGTAAGTGGAATAGTTTGGGAAGCGATGTAGTGGAGGCAGGATCCATACATAGCTTTAAGCAGAGGTACGATAAAGCTTATGGCTCAGGGAGAGTGACCTAGTAGCGATCAGTGAAGAGGCGGGGCCAGGAGCTCGGACTCGACCCCCGCAACCTCAACTAGGTGAGTACAACTAGGTGAGTACACATACGCACACACACACACACATACGCGCACACACACACACACACACACACACACACACACACACACACACACACACACACACACACACACACACACACACACACACACACACACACACACACACCATAAAACTTCATCTTCCTGCCACAGTAAGAAAAATCAAAGAGGCATTAAGTAAGGAAGTTGAGCAGCAGACAGAACAGTCTCCCTGGAGAACACCGCATCAACCCACCAAAAACCCCACACTCTCTAAGATTAATTAGGGGTGGGTTGGTGGGTGGGTGGGCAGGTGGGTGGGTGGGCAGGTGGGTTGGTGGGTGGGTGGGCAGGTGGGTGGGTGAGGGACTACCTCTTCTCATTTATTTCTCCTCTTCTGTAAGTTAGGAAGAGTGGTTAAGGGGATAATAAGAGAGGGAATGCTTCCTTCTTCTATTTTTCGTCTTCTTTCTCCTTGTATTCCTCTTTTCCTTCTCTTCCTGTTTTCTCTTCTCTTCTTTGTCTTCTCTCCTCCTCTCTCCTCTCCTTTCCTCCTGTCTTCCTCTTTCTCTTTGCTTAGGAAAAGGGAAATATGGATAAGTTCACATAACACCCAATAACACCACATAACACCCAATAACACCACATAACACCCAATAACACCACATAACACCCAATAACACCACATAATACCCAATAACACCACATAATACCCAATAACACCACATAATACCCAATAACACCACATAATACCCAATAACACCACATAACACCCAATAACACCACATAACACCCAATAACACCACATAATACCCAATAACACCACATAATACCCAATAACACCACATAATACCCAATAACACCACATAATACCCAATAAAACCACATAATACCCAATAACACCACATAACACCCAATAACACCACATAATACCCAATAACACCACATAATACCCAATAACACCACATAATACCCAATAACACCACATAATACCCAATAACACCACATAATACCCAATAACACCACATAATACCCAATAACACCACATAATACCCAATAACACCACATAATACCCAATAACACCACATAATACCCAATAACACCACATAATACCCAATAACACCACATAATACCCAATAACACCACATAATACCCAATAGCACCACATAACACCCAATAACACCACACAACACCCAATAACACCACATAATACCAATAACACCACAACAACCAGTAACACCACACAACACCCAATAACACCACATAACACCCAGTAACACCACATAACACCCAATAACACCACATAACACCCAGTAACACCACATAACACCCAGTAACACCACATAACACCCAGTAACACCACATAATACGCAATAACACCACATAATACCCAATAACACCACATAATACCCAATAACACCACATAACACCCAATAACACCACACAACACCCAATAACACCACATAATACCCAATAACACCACATAACAATCAGTAACGCCACACAACACCCAATAACACCACATAATACCCAATAACACCACATAACACCCAATAACACCACATAACACCCAATAACACAACATAATACCCAATAACACCACATAACACCCAATAACACCACACAACACCCAATAACACCACATAATACCCAATAACACCACATAACACCCAATAACACCACATAACACCCAATAACACCACATAATACCCAAAAACACCACATAACACCCAATAACACCACACAACACCCAGTAACACCACATAATACCCAGTAACACCACATAACACCCAATAACACCACACAACACCCAATTACACCACATAACACCACATAACACCCAATAACACCATATAACACCCAATAACACCACATAGCTCCCAATAACACCACATAACACCCAATAACACCACATAACACCCAATAACACCACATAGCACCCAATAACACCACATAACGCCCAATAACACCATATAACACCCAGTAACACCACATAATATCCAATAACACCACATAACACCACATAACACCCAATAACACCACATAACACCCAATAACACCATATAACACCCAATAACACCACATAACACCCAATAACACCACATAACACCCATTAACACCACATAACACGTAATAACACCACATAATACACAGTAACAAACATAACACGCAACAACCCCACATAACACTAAGTAACACCACATAACACGCAATAACACCACATAACGCACAATAACACCACATAATACCCAGTAACACCACATAACACCCAATAACACCACATAATACCCAATAACACCACATAACACCCAATA
Organism: Cherax quadricarinatus; assembly: GCF_038502225.1. Taxonomy (NCBI): domain Eukaryota; kingdom Metazoa; phylum Arthropoda; class Malacostraca; order Decapoda; family Parastacidae; genus Cherax; species Cherax quadricarinatus. The sequence continues at coordinate 6,151,132 of NC_091374.1, read as the reverse complement.
ACACCACACACCCAATAACACCACATAATACCCAGTAACACCACATAACACCCAATAACACCACATAACACCCAATAACACCACATAACACCCAATAACACCACATAACACCCAATAACACCACATAACACCCAATAACACCACATAACACCCAATAACACCATATAACACCCAATAACACCACATAACACCCAATAACACCACATAACACCCAGTAACACCACATAACACGTAATAACACCACATAATACACAATAACACCACATAACACCCAATAACACCACATAACACCCAATAACACCATATAACATCCAATAACACCACATAACACCCAATAACACCACATAACACCCAGTAACACCACATAACACCCAATAACACCACATAACACCCAATAACACCACATAACACCCAATAACACCACATAACGCCCAATAACACCATATAACACCCAGTAACACCACATAATATCCAATAACACCACATAACACCCAGTAACACCACATAACACCCAATAACACCACATAACACCCAGTAACATCATATAACACCCAATAACACCAAATAACACCACATAACACCCATTAACACCACATAACACGTAATAACACCACATAATACACAGTAACAAACATAACACGCAACAACCCCATATAACACTAAGTAACACCACATAACACGCAATAACACCACATAACGCACAATAACTCCACATAACACCCATTAACACCACATAACACCCAATAACACCACATAACACCCAATAACACTACATAGCACCCAATAACACCATATAACACCCAATAACACCACATAATATCCAATAACACCACATAACACCCAATAACACCACATAACACCCAATAACACCACATAACACCCAATAACACCATATAACACCCAGTAACACCACATAATATCCAATAACACCACATAACACCCAGTAACACCACATAACACCCAATAACACCACATAACACCCAGTAACATCATATAACACCCAATAACACCAAATCACACCACATAACACCCATTAACACCACATAACACGTAATAACACCACATAATACACAGTAACAAACATAACACGCAACAACCCCACATAACACTAAGTAACACCACATAACACCCAGTAACACCACATAACACGTAATAACACCACATAATACACAGTAACAAACATAACACGCAACAACACCACATAACACTAAGTAACACCACATAACACGCAATAACACCACATAACGCACAATAACACCACATAACACGCAGTAACACAAAATAACACCACATAACACGCAGTAACACAAAATAACACCACATAACACGCAGTAACACCACATAACGCACAATAACACCACATAACACGCAGTAACACAAAATAACACCACATAACACGCAGTAACGCCACATAACACGCAGTAACACCACATAACACCCAATAACATCACATAACACGCAGTAACACCACATAACACAATAACACCACATAACACACAGTAGCATCACATAACACAATAACACCACATAACACACAGTAGCACCACATAACACGCAATAACACCACATAACACAATAACACATAACACACAACAACTGCAACACATAAGAACTGCAAAAAAACACATGAACACCTGTCAGCAACAGTGTTTAAAGTGCCATTTAAATACCCAGATAAATACTTCATTCAAAGCAAATTGCTTTGTAATTGAGTCCATCAATTTGAAAGACACTGTGATATAGTAAACTCCGATATTAAAACCTCAGTCATTTAAATCCGTCATTTAAAAGGTTTATGTCCTGTTGTTGAAACCTCGGATATTTAACACCTTAAGCCTGAGACACTCTGGGAGAGTACTAGGTACAGTCTTGCTGATTTACCACCTCCAGTGTTATACCTGAGACACTCTGGGAGAGTACTAGGTACAGTTTTGCTGGTTTACCACCTCCAGTGTTATACCTGAGACACTCTGGGAGAGTACTAGGTACAGTTTTGCTGGTTTACCACCTCCAGTGTTATACCTGAGACACTCTGGGAGAGTACTAGGTACAGTTTTGCTGGTTTACCACCTCCAGTGTTATACCTGAGACACTCTGGGAGAGTACTAAGTACAGTCTAGCTGGTTCGTCACCTTCAGCTGGTTCACAACCTCCAGTGTTATGCCTGAGACACTCTGGGAGAGTACTAAGTACAGTCTAGCTGGTTCGTCACCTCCAGCTGGTTCACAACCTCCAGTGTTATGCCTGAGACACTCTGGGAGAGTACTACGTACAGTCTTGCTGGTTTACCACCTCCAGTGTTATACCTGAGACACTGGGAGAGTACTAAGTACAGTCTAGCTGGTTCATCACTTCCAGTGTTATACCTGAGACACTCTGGGAGAGTACTAGGTACAGTCTAGCTGGTTCATCACTTCCAGTGTTATACCTGAGACACTCTGGGAGAGTACTAGGTACAGTCTAGCTGGTTCATCACTTCCAGTGTTATACCTGAGACACTCTGGGAGAGTACTAGGTACAGTCTAGCTGGTTCATCACTTCCAGTGTTATACCTGAGACACTGGGAGAGTACTAGGTACAGTCTAGCTGGGTCATCACTTCCAGTGTTATACCTGAGACACTGGGAGAGTACTAGGTACAGTCTAGCTGGGTCATCACTTCCAGTGTTATACCTGAGACACTGGGAGAGTACTAGGTACAGTCTGGCTGGGTCATCACTTCCAGTGTTATACCTGAGACACTCTGGGAGAGTACTAGATACAGTCTAGCTGGTTCATCACTTCCAGTGTTATACCTGAGACACTGGGAGAGTACTAGGTACAGTCTAGCTGGGTCATCACTTCCAGTGTTATACCTGAGACACTGGGAGAGTACTAGATACAGTCTAGCTGGGTCATCACTTCCAGTGTTATACCTGAGACACTGGGAGAGTACTAGGTACAGTCTAGCTGGGTCATCACTTCAAGTGTTATACCTGAGACACTCTGGGAGAGTACTAGGTACAGTCTGGGTGGTTCATCTCTTCCAGTGTTATACCTGAGACACTCTGGGAGAGTAATAGGTACAGTCTAGCTGGTTCATCACTTCCAGTGTTATACCTGAGACACTCTGGGAGAGTACTAGGTACAGTCTAGCTGGTTCATCACTTCCAGTGTTATACCTGAGACACTCTGGGAGAGTACTAGGTACAGTCTAGCTGGTTCATCACTTCCAGTGTTATACCTGAGACACTGGGAGAGTACTAGGTACAGTCTAGCTGGGTCATCACTTCCAGTGTTATACCTGAGACACTGGGAGAGTACTAGGTACAGTCTAGCTGGGTCATCACTTCAAGTGTTATACCTGAGACACTCTGGGAGAGTACTAGGTACGGTCTGGGTGGTTCATCTCTTCCAGTGTTATACCTGAGACACTCTGGGAGAGTACTAGGTACAGTCTAGCTGGTTCATCACTTCCAGTGTTATGCCTGAAACACTCTGGGAGAGTGCTAGGTACAGTCTAGCTGGTTCATCACTTACAGTGTTATGCCTGAAACACTCTGGGAGAGTACTAGGTACAGCCTTGCTGGTTCACCACTGCTGCCTCGTGGGAGTGTTGATGTGGTGTTTTAATCAAATTATTCATTAGAGACTGATAAAGCCGGGGTCTTGACGCCTCTGGATGAGATGTTTATTATGTATTGTTGTGTTGTGTTGGTCTGTTCTTGATAGTTGTGGTGGTACAGTCAGGACCAATGATGCTGTAACAGTAGTACTAGCAGCTGCATCATCAGCAGCACCACCAGTAGCACCAGCAGCAGAAACATCACCACTACCATTAGCAGCAGCACCACTACCAGTAGCACCAGTAGCAGCACCAGCAGGAGCACCAGCACCAACAACACCAGCAGTAGCACCACAATAGCAGCAGCACCAGTAGCACCCGAACAGCATCCCCACCAGCAGTAGCACCCCAACAGCAGCACCACAAGCATCACCAGCAGCACCACCACAGGTAGGTTACACTGGATCAGAGTCAGCAGGAACTATTTCCACACACAAAAGCATCACTGCAATCCTGGGAATTGGCAAGATTTTTTTTATTATTTTAACACCTCAGCAAGGAGAGGGAGAGAGAGAGGGAGGGAAGGAGAGAGGGAGAGAGAGAGGGAGGGAGGGAGGGAGGGAGGGAGAGAGAGCGAGAGAGAGAGGGAGGGAGAGAGAGAGAGGGAGGGAGGGAGGGAGGGAGTGAACCAAAAAGTGAGAGAGTTAACCAGGGAGAGAGAAAATGAACTAGTGAGTGAGAGAATGAACCAGGCAGTGAGAGAGTGAACCAGGGAGTGAGAGAGTGAACCAGGAAGAGAGAAAATGAACTAGTGAGTGAGGGAATGAACCAGGCAGTGAGAGTGAACCAGGTAGTGACAGTGAACTAGGGAGTGAGAGAGTGAATTAGAGAGTGAGAGAGTGAACCAGGGAGTGAGTGAACCAGGCAGTGAGAGAATGAACCAGGAAGTGAGAGAGTGAACCAAGGAGTGAGAGAGTGGACCAGGTAGTGAGAAAGTTAACCAGGGAGTGAGTGAGTGAATCAAAGAGTGAGTGAACCAGGCAGTAAGAGTGAACCAGGGAGTGAGAGAGTGAACCAGGCATTGAGAGTGAACCAGGGAGTGAGAGAGTGAACCAGACATTGAGAGTGAACCAGGGAGTGAGAGAGTGAACCAGACATTGAGAGTGAACCAGGGAGTGAGAGAGTGAACCAGACATTGAGAGTGAACCAGGCATTGAGAGTGAACCAGGGAGTGAGAGAGTGAACCAGGCATTGAGAGTGAACCAGGGAGTGAGAGAGTGAACCAGACATTGAGAGTGAACCAGGCATTGAGAGTGAACCAGGCATTGAGAGTGAACCAGGGAGTGAGAGAGTGAACCAGGCATTGAGAGTGAACCAGGGAGTGAGAGAGTGAACCAGGCATTGAGAGTGAACCAGGCATTGAGAGTGAACCAGGGAGTGAGAGAGTGAACCAGGCATTGAGAGTGAACCAGGGAGTGAGAGAGTGAACCAGGCATTGAGAGTGAACCAGGGAGTGAGAGAGTGAACCAGGCATTTATAGTGAACCAGGCAGTGAGAGTGAATCAGGCAGTGAGAGTGAACCAAGCAGTGAGAGTGAACCGGGGAGTGAGAGTGAACCAGGGAGTGAGAGAGTGAACCAGGCAGTGAGAGTGAACCAGGTAGTGACAGTGAACCAGGGAGTGAGTGAACCAGGCAGTGAGAGAGAACCAGAGAGTGAGAGAGTGAAATAGGCAGTGAGTGAACCAGATAGTGAGAGTGAACCAGGGAGTGAGAGAGTGAACCAGGGAGTGAGAGAGTGAACCAGGGAGTGAGAGAGTGAACCAGGGAGTGAGAGTGAACCAGGGAGTGAGAGAGTGAACCAGGGAGTGAGAGAGTGAACCAGGGAGTGAGAGAGTGAACCAGGGAGTGAGAGAGTGAACCAGGGAGTGAGAGAGTGAACCAGGCAGTGAGACTGAACCAGGCAGTGAAAGAATGAACCAGGGAGTGAGAGAGTGAATCAGGCAGTGAGAGAGTTAACCAGGCAGTGAGAGAGTGAACCAGGGAGTGAGAGAGTGAACCAGGGAGTGAGAGACTGAACCAGGGAGTGAAAGAGTGAACCAGGGAGTGAAAGAGTGAACCAGGTAGTGAGAGTGAACCAGGCAGTGAGAGAGTGAACCAGGAAGTGAGAGAGTGAACCAGGGAGTGAGAGAGTGAACCAGGGAGTGAAAGAGTGAACCAGGGAGTGAGAGAGTGAACCAGGTAGTGAGAGAGTGAACCAGTCGGTGAGAGAGTTAACCAGACAGTGAGAGACTGAACCAGACAGTGAGAGACTGAACCAGGCAGTGAGAGACTGAACCAGACAGTGAGAGAGTGAACCAGGCAGTGATAGACTGAACCAGACAGTGAGAGAGTGAACCAGGCAGTGAGAGACTGAACCAGACAGTGAGAGACTGAACCAGGCAGTGAGAGACTGAACCAGACAGTGAGAGAGTGAAGCAGGCAGTGATAGACTGAACCAGACAGTGAGAGACTGAACCAGGCAGTGAGAGACTGAACCAGACAGTGAGAGAGTGAAGCAGGCAGTGATAGACTGAACCAGACAGTGAGAGAGTGAACCAGGCAGTGAGAGAGTGAACCAGACAGTGAGAGACTGAACCAGACAGTGAGAGAGTGAACCAGACAGTGAGAGACTGAACCAGACAGTGAGAGACTGAACCAGACAGTGAGAGAGTGAACCAGGCAGTGAGAGACTGAACCAGACAGTGAGAGACTGAACCAGACAGTGAGAGAGTGAACCAGACAGTGAGAGACTGAACCAGACAGTGAGAGACTGAACCAGACAGTGAGAGAGTGAACCAGACAGTGAGAGAGTGAACCAGACAGTGAGAGACTGAACCAGACAGTGAGAGACTGAACCAGACAGTGAGAGACTGAACCAGACAGTGAGAGAGTGAACCAGACAGTGAGAGACTGAACCAGACAGTGAGAGACTGAACCAGACAGTGAGAGAGTGAACCAGACAGTGAGAGAGTGAACCAGACAGTGAGAGACTGAACCAGACAGTGAGAGACTGAACCAGACAGTGAGAGAGTGAACCAGACAGTGAGAGACTGAACCAGACAGTGAGAGACTGAACCAGGCAGTGAGAGACTGAACCAGACAGTGAGAGAGTGAAGCAGGCAGTGATAGACTGAACCAGACAGTGAGAGACTGAACCAGGCAGTGAGAGACTGAACCAGACAGTGAGAGACTGAACCAGACAGTGAGAGAGTGAACCAGACAGTGAGAGACTGAACCAGACAGTGAGAGACTGAACCAGACAGTGAGAGACTGAACCAGACAGTGAGAGACTGAACCAGACAGTGAGAGACTGAACCAGACAGTGAGAGACTGAACCAGACAGTGAGAGAGTGAACCAGACAGTGAGAGACTGAACCAGGCAGTGAGAGACTGAACCAGACAGTGAGAGAGTGAACCAGACAGTGAGAGACTGAACCAGGCAGTGAGAGAGTGAACCAGGCAGTGAGAGACTGAACCAGACAGTGAGAGAGTGAACCAGACAGTGAGAGAGTGAACCAGACAGTGAGAGAGTGAACCAGACAGTGAGAGAGTGAACCAGACAGTGAGAGAGTGAACCAGACAGTGAGAGAGTGAACCAGGCAGTGAGAGACTGAACCAGACAGTGAGAGAGTGAACCAGACAGTGAGAGACTGAACCAGACAGTGAGAGACTGAACCAGACAGTGAGAGAGTGAACCAGACAGTGAGAGACTGAACCAGGCAGTGAGAGACTGAACCAGACAGTGAGAGAGTGAACCAGACAGTGAGAGACTGAACCAGACAGTGAGAGACTGAACCAGACAGTGAGAGAGTGAACCAGACAGTGAGAGACTGAACCAGACAGTGAGAGACTGAACCAGACAGTGAGAGACTGAACCAGGCAGTGAGAGAGTGAACCAGACAGTGAGAGACTGAACCAGACAGTGAGAGAGTGAACCAGACAGTGAGAGACTGAACCAGGCAGTGAGAGACTGAACCAGACAGTGAGAGAGTGAACCAGACAGTGAGAGACTGAACCAGACAGTGAGAGAGTGAACCAGGCAGTGAGAGAGTGAACCAGACAGTGAGAGACTGAACCAGACAGTGAGAGACTGAACCAGACAGTGAGAGAGTGAACCAGACAGTGAGAGAGTGAACCAGACAGTGAGAGAGTGAACCAGACAGTGAGAGAGTGAACCAGACAGTGAGAGAGTGAACCAGGCAGTGAGAGACTGAACCAGACAGTGAGAGACTGAACCAGGCAGTGAGAGACTGAACCAGACAGTGAGAGAGTGAACCAGACAGTGAGAGACTGAACCAGACAGTGAGAGAGTGAACCAGGCAGTGAGAGACTGAACCAGACAGTGAGAGAGTGAACCAGACAGTGAGAGACTGAACCAGACAGTGAGAGACTGAACCAGACAGTGAGAGAGTGAACCAGACAGTGAGAGACTGAACCAGACAGTGAGAGACTGAACCAGACAGTGAGAGAGTGAACCAGGCAGTGAGAGACTGAACCAGACAGTGAGAGACTGAACCAGGCAGTGAGAGACTGAACCAGACAGTGAGAGAGTGAACCAGACAGTGAGAGACTGAACCAGACAGTGAGAGAGTGAACCAGGCAGTGAGAGACTGAACCAGACAGTGAGAGAGTGAACCAGACAGTGAGAGACTGAACCAGACAGTGAGAGACTGAACCAGACAGTGAGAGAGTGAACCAGACAGTGAGAGACTGAACCAGGCAGTGAGAGACTGAACCAGACAGTGAGAGACTGAACCAGACAGTGAGAGAGTGAACCAGACAGTGAGAGACTGAACCAGACAGTGAGAGAGTGAACCAGGCAGTGAGAGACTGAACCAGGCAGTGAGAGACTGAACCAGGCAGTGAGAGACTGAACCAGGCAGTGAGAGACTGAACCAGACAGTGAGAGACTGAACCAGGCAGTGAGAGACTGAACCAGACAGTGAGAGAGTGAACCAGACAGTGAGAGACTGAACCAGACAGTGAGAGACTGAACCAGACAGTGAGAGACTGAACCAGGCAGTGAGAGACTGAACCAGGCAGTGAGAGACTGAACCAGACAGTGAGAGAGTGAACCAGACAGTGAGAGAGTGAACCAGGCAGTGAGAGAGTGAACCAGACAGTGAGAGACTGAACCAGACAGTGAGAGACTGAACCAGACAGTGAGAGACTGAACCAGACAGTGAGAGACTGAACCAGGCAGTGAGAGACTGAACCAGACAGTGAGAGAGTGAACCAGGCAGTGAGAGACTGAACCAGGCAGTGAGAGACTGAACCAGGCAGTGAGAGACTGAACCAGGCAGTGAGAGACTGAACCAGGCAGTGAGAGACTGAACCAGGCAGTGAGAGACTGAACCAGACAGTGAGAGAGTGAACCAGACAGTGAGAGAGTGAACCAGGCAGTGAGAGACTGAACCAGACAGTGAGAGAGTGAACCAGACAGTGAGAGACTGAACCAGGCAGTGAGAGACTGAACCAGGCAGTGAGAGACTGAACCAGACAGTGAGAGAGTGAACCAGACAGTGAGAGACTGAACCAGGCAGTGAGAGACTGAACCAGGCAGTGAGAGACTGAACCAGACAGTGAGAGAGTGAACCAGACAGTGAGAGAGTGAACCAGGCAGTGAGAGACTGAACCAGACAGTGAGAGACTGAACCAGACAGTGAGAGAGTGAACCAGGCAGTGAGAGACTGAACCAGGCAGTGAGAGACTGAACCAGGCAGTGAGAGAGTGAACCAGGCAGTGAGAGAGTGAACCAGGCAGTGAGAGACTGAACCAGACAGTGAGAGAGTGAACCAGGCAGTGAGAGAGTGAACCAGGCAGTGAGAGACTGAACCAGACAGTGAGAGACTGAACCAGACAGTGAGAGACTGAACCAGACAGTGAGAGAGTGAACCAGACAGTGAGAGACTGAACCAGGCAGTGAGAGAGTGAACCAGACAGTGAGAGACTGAACCAGACAGTGAGAGAGTGAACCAGGCAGTGAGAGACTGAACCAGACAGTGAGAGAGTGAACCAGGCAGTGAGAGACTGAACCAGACAGTGAGAGACTGAACCAGACAGTGAGAGACTGAACCAGACAGTGAGAGACTGAACCAGACAGTGAGAGACTGAACCAGGCAGTGAGAGACTGAACCAGGCAGTGAGAGACTGAACCAGGCAGTGAGAGACTGAACCAGACAGTGAGAGACTGAACCAGACAGTGAGAGACTGAACCAGACAGTGAGAGACTGAACCAGGCAGTGAGAGACTGAACCAGACAGTGAGAGACTGAACCAGACAGTGAGAGACTGAACCAGACAGTGAGAGAGTGAACCAGACAGTGAGAGACTGAACCAGGCAGTGAGAGAGTGAACCAGACAGTGAGAGACTGAACCAGGCAGTGAGAGACTGAACCAGGCAGTGAGAGACTGAACCAGACAGTGAGAGACTGAACCAGACAGTGAGAGAGTGAACCAGGCAGTGAGAGAGTGAACCAGACAGTGAGAGAGTGAAGCAGACAGTGAGAGAGTGAACCAGACAGTGAGAGAGTGAACCAGACAGTGAGAGACTGAACCAGGCAGTGAGAGAGTGAACCAGGCAGTGAGAGACTGAACCAGGCAGTGAGAGACTGAACCAGACAGTGAGAGACTGAACCAGACAGTGAGAGACTGAACCAGGCAGTGAGAGACTGAACCAGGCAGTGAGAGACTGAACCAGACAGTGAGAGACTGAACCAGGCAGTGAGAGAGTGAACCAGGCAGTGAGAGACTGAACCAGGCAGTGAGAGACTGAACCAGACAGTGAGAGACTGAACCAGACAGTGAGAGACTGAACCAGACAGTGAGAGACTGAACCAGGCAGTGAGAGACTGAACCAGACAGTGAGAGACTGAACCAGACAGTGAGAGACTGAACCAGACAGTGAGAGAGTGAACCAGACAGTGAGAGAGTGAACCAGGCAGTGAGAGAGTGAACCAGACAGTGAGAGACTGAACCAGACAGTGAGAGACTGAACCAGACAGTGAGAGAGTGAACCAGACAGTGAGAGAGTGAACCAGACAGTGAGAGAGTGAACCAGGCAGTGAGAGAGTGAACCAGACAGTGAGAGACTGAACCAGGCAGTGAGAGACTGAACCAGACAGTGAGAGAGTGAACCAGACAGTGAGAGACTGAACCAGACAGTGAGAGACTGAACCAGGCAGTGAGAGAGTGAACCAGGCAGTGAGAGACTGAACCAGGCAGTGAGAGACTGAACCAGGCAGTGAGAGACTGAACCAGACAGTGAGAGACTGAACCAGACAGTGAGAGACTGAACCAGACAGTGAGAGACTGAACCAGGCAGTGAGAGACTGAACCAGACAGTGAGAGACTGAACCAGACAGTGAGAGACTGAACCAGACAGTGAGAGACTGAACCAGGCAGTGAGAGACTGAACCAGGCAGTGAGAGACTGAACCAGACAGTGAGAGACTGAACCAGACAGTGAGAGACTGAACCAGGCAGTGAGAGACTGAACCAGACAGTGAGAGACTGAACCAGACAGTGAGAGAGTGAACCAGGCAGTGAGAGAGTGAACCAGGCAGTGATAGACTGAACCAGGCAGTGAGAGACTGAACCAGACAGTGAGAGACTGAACCAGGCAGTGAGAGAGTGAACCAGACAGTGAGAGACTGAACCAGACAGTGAGAGAGTGAACCAGACAGTGAGAGAGTGAACCAGACAGTGAGAGACTGAACCAGACAGTGAGAGACTGAACCAGGCAGTGAGAGACTGAACCAGGCAGTGAGAGAGTGAACCAGACAGTGAGAGAGTGAACCAGACAGTGAGAGAGTGAACCAGACAGTGAGAGACTGAACCAGACAGTGAGAGACTGAACCAGACAGTGAGAGAGTGAACCAGGCAGTGAGAGAGTGAACCAGGCAGTGAGAGACTGAACCAGACAGTGAGAGAGTGAACCAGACAGTGAGAGAGTGAACCAGACAGTGAGAGACTGAACCAGACAGTGAGAGACTGAACCAGGCAGTGAGAGACTGAACCAGACAGTGAGAGAGTGAAGCAGGCAGTGAGAGACTGAACCAGACAGTGAGAGAGTGAAGCAGGCAGTGAGAGAGTGAACCAGACAGTGAGAGAGTGAACCAGACAGTGAGAGACTGAACCAGGCAGTGAGAGACTGAACCAGGCAGTGAGAGACTGAACCAGACAGTGAGAGACTGAACCAGACAGTGAGAGAGTGAACCAGGCAGTGAGAGAGTGAACCAGGCAGTGAGAGACTGAACCAGACAGTGAGAGAGTGAACCAGACAGTGAGAGACTGAACCAGGCAGTGAGAGACTGAACCAGACAGTGAGAGACTGAACCAGACAGTGAGAGAGTGAACCAGGCAGTGAGAGAGTGAACCAGGCAGTGAGAGACTGAACCAGGCAGTGAGAGACTGAACCAGGCAGTGAGAGACTGAACCAGACAGTGAGAGACTGAACCAGACAGTGAGAGAGTGAACCAGGCAGTGAGAGAGTGAACCAGACAGTGAGAGACTGAACCAGGCAGTGAGAGACTGAACCAGACAGTGAGAGACTGAACCAGACAGTGAGAGAGTGAACCAGACAGTGAGAGAGTGAACCAGACAGTGAGAGACTGAACCAGACAGTGAGAGACTGAACCAGACAGTGAGAGACTGAACCAGACAGTGAGAGAGTGAACCAGACAGTGAGAGACTGAACCAGACAGTGAGAGACTGAACCAGACAGTGAGAGAGTGAACCAGACAGTGAGAGACTGAACCAGACAGTGAGAGACTGAACCAGACAGTGAGAGAGTGAACCAGACAGTGAGAGAGTGAACCAGACAGTGAGAGAGTGAACCAGACAGTGAGAGAGTGAAGCAGGCAGTGAGAGACTGAACCAGGCAGTGAGAGACTGAACCAGACAGTGAGAGAGTGAACCAGACAGTGAGAGAGTGAACCAGACAGTGAGAGAGTGAACCAGACAGTGAGAGAGTGAACCAGACAGTGAGAGACTGAACCAGACAGTGGAGAGTGAACCAGACAGTGAGAGACTGAACCAGACAGTGAGAGAGTGAAGCAGACAGTGAGAGACTGAACCAGACAGTGAGAGACTGAACCAGACAGTGAGAGAGTGAACCAGACAGTGAGAGACTGAACCAGACAGTGAGAGACTGAACCAGACAGTGAGAGAGTGAACCAGACAGTGAGAGACTGAACCAGACAGTGAGAGACTGAACCAGACAGTGAGAGAGTGAACCAGACAGTGAGAGACTGAACCAGACAGTGAGAGAGTGAAGCAGACAGTGAGAGACTTAACCAGACAGTGAGAGACTGAACCAGACAGTGAGAGAGTGAACCAGACAGTGAGAGACTGAACCAGACAGTGAGAGAGTGAACCAGGCAGTGAGAGACTGAACCAGGCAGTGAGAGAGTGAACCAGACAGTGAGAGAGTGAACCAGACAGTGAGAGAGTGAACCAGACAGTGAGAGAGTGAACCAGACAGTGAGAGAGTGAACCAGACAGTGAGAGAGTGAACCAGGCAGTGAGAGACTGAACCAGACAGTGAGAGAGTGAACCAGACAGTGAGAGAGTGAAGCAGACAGTGAGAGAGTGAACCAGACAGTGAGAGAGTGAACCAGACAGTGAGAGAGTGAACCAGACAGTGAGAGACTGAACCAGACAGTGAGAGACTGAACCAGACAGTGAGAGAGTGAACCAGACAGTGAGAGAGTGAACCAGACAGTGAGAGAGTGAACCAGACAGTGAGAGAGTGAACCAGACAGTGAGAGAGTGAACCAGACAGTGAGAGACTGAACCAGACAGTGAGAGAGTGAACCAGACAGTGAGAGAGTGAACCAGACAGTGAGAGAGTGAACCAGACAGTGAGAGAGTGAACCAGACAGTGAGAGACTGAACCAGACAGTGAGAGAGTGAACCAGACAGTGAGAGACTGAACCAGACAGTGAGAGAGTGAAGCAGACAGTGAGAGACTGAACCAGACAGTGAGAGACTGAACCAGACAGTGAGAGAGTGAACCAGACAGTGAGAGACTGAACCAGACAGTGAGAGAGTGAACCAGGCAGTGAGAGACTGAACCAGGCAGTGAGAGACTGAACCAGGCAGTGAGAGACTGAACCAGACAGTGAGAGACTGAACCAGACAGTGAGAGAGTGAACCAGACAGTGAGAGACTGAACCAGACAGTGAGAGAGTGAACCAGGCAGTGAGAGACTGAACCAGGCAGTGAGAGACTGAACCAGACAGTGAGAGAGTGAAGCAGGCAGTGAGAGACTGAACCAGACAGTGAGAGACTGAACCAGACAGTGAGAGAGTGAACCAGGCAGTGAGAGAGTGAACCAGACAGTGAGAGAGTGAACCAGACAGTGAGAGACTGAACCAGACAGTGAGAGACTGAACCAGACAGTGAGAGAGTGAACCAGGCAGTGAGAGAGTGAACCAGGCAGTGAGAGAGTGAACCAGACAGTGAGAGAGTGAACCAGACAGTGAGAGACTGAACCAGACAGTGAGAGACTGAACCAGACAGTGAGAGAGTGAAGCAGACAGTGAGAGACTGAACCAGACAGTGAGAGACTGAACCAGACAGTGAGAGACTGAACCAGACAGTGAGAGACTGAACCAGGCAGTGAGAGAGTGAACCAGACAGTGAGAGACTGAACCAGACAGTGAGAGACTGAACCAGACAGTGAGAGAGTGAAGCAGACAGTGAGAGACTGAACCAGACAGTGAGAGACTGAACCAGACAGTGAGAGACTGAACCAGGCAGTGAGAGAGTGAACCAGACAGTGAGAGACTGAACCAGACAGTGAGAGACTGAACCAGACAGTGAGAGACTGAACCAGACAGTGAGAGACTGAACCAGGCAGTGAGAGAGTGAACCAGACAGTGAGAGACTGAACCAGACAGTGAGAGACTGAACCAGACAGTGAGAGAGTGAACCAGACAGTGAGAGAGTGAACCAGACAGTGAGAGAGTGAACCAGGCAGTGAGAGACTGAACCAGACAGTGAGAGAGTGAAGCAGGCAGTGATAGACTGAACCAGACAGTGAGAGACTGAACCAGACAGTGAGAGAGTGAACCAGACAGTGAGAGACTGAACCAGACAGTGAGAGAGTGAACCAGACAGTGAGAGACTGAACCAGACAGTGAGAGACTGAACCAGACAGTGAGAGAGTGAACCAGACAGTGAGAGAGTGAACCAGACAGTGAGAGACTGAACCAGACAGTGAGAGACTGAACCAGACAGTGAGAGAGTGAACCAGACAGTGAGAGACTGAACCAGACAGTGAGAGACTGAACCAGACAGTGAGAGACTGAACCAGGCAGTGAGAGACTGAACCAGACAGTGAGAGACTGAACCAGGCAGTGAGAGACTGAACCAGACAGTGAGAGACTGAACCAGACAGTGAGAGACTGAACCAGGCAGTGAGAGACTGAACCAGACAGTGAGAGAGTGAACCAGGCAGTGAGAGACTGAACCAGACAGTGAGAGACTGAACCAGGCAGTGAGAGACTGAACCAGACAGTGAGAGACTGAACCAGACAGTGAGAGACTGAACCAGGCAGTGAGAGAGTGAACCAGACAGTGAGAGACTGAACCAGACAGTGAGAGAGTGAACCAGACAGTGAGAGACTGAACCAGGCAGTGAGAGACTGAACCAGACAGTGAGAGACTGAACCAGACAGTGAGAGAGTGAACCAGACAGTGAGAGACTGAACCAGACAGTGAGAGAGTGAACCAGACAGTGAGAGAGTGAACCAGACAGTGAGAGAGTGAACCAGACAGTGAGAGAGTGAACCAGACAGTGAGAGACTGAACCAGGCAGTGAGAGACTGAACCAGGCAGTGAGAGAGTGAACCAGGCAGTGAGAGAGTGAACCAGACAGTGAGAGAGTGAACCAGACAGTGAGAGACTGAACCAGACAGTGAGAGACTGAACCAGACAGTGAGAGAGTGAACCAGGCAGTGAGAGAGTGAACCAGGCAGTGAGAGAGTGAACCAGACAGTGAGAGACTGAACCAGACAGTGAGAGAGTGAACCAGGCAGTGAGAGAGTGAACCAGGCAGTGAGAGAGTGAACCAGACAGTGAGAGACTGAACCAGACAGTGAGAGACTGAACCAGACAGTGAGAGAGTGAACCAGACAGTGAGAGACTGAACCAGACAGTGAGAGACTGAACCAGACAGTGAGAGACTGAACCAGGCAGTGAGAGACTGAACCAGACAGTGAGAGACTGAACCAGACAGTGAGAGACTGAACCAGACAGTGAGAGACTGAACCAGGCAGTGAGAGAGTGAACCAGGCAGTGAGAGAGTGAACCAGACAGTGAGAGACTGAACCAGACAGTGAGAGAGTGAACCAGGCAGTGAGAGACTGAACCAGGCAGTGAGAGAGTGAACCAGGCAGTGAGAGACTGAACCAGACAGTGAGAGACTGAACCAGGCAGTGAGAGAGTGAACCAGGCAGTGAGAGACTGAACCAGACAGTGAGAGACTGAACCAGACAGTGAGAGACTGAACCAGACAGTGAGAGACTGAACCAGGCAGTGAGAGAGTGAACCAGGCAGTGAGAGACTGAACCAGACAGTGAGAGACTGAACCAGACAGTGAGAGAGTGAACCAGACAGTGAGAGAGTGAACCAGACAGTGAGAGAGTGAACCAGGCAGTGAGAGAGTGAACCAGACAGTGAGAGACTGAACCAGACAGTGAGAGACTGAACCAGACAGTGAGAGAGTGAACCAGGCAGTGAGAGAGTGAACCAGGCAGTGAGAGAGTGAACCAGACAGTGAGAGACTGAACCAGACAGTGAGAGAGTGAACCAGACAGTGAGAGACTGAACCAGGCAGTGAGAGACTGAACCAGACAGTGAGAGACTGAACCAGACAGTGAGAGACTGAACCAGACAGTGAGAGACTGAACCAGGCAGTGAGAGACTGAACCAGACAGTGAGAGACTGAACCAGACAGTGAGAGACTGAACCAGGCAGTGAGAGACTGAACCAGACAGTGAGAGAGTGAAGCAGGCAGTGATAGACTGAACCAGGCAGTGAGAGACTGAACCAGACAGTGAGAGACTGAACCAGGCAGTGAGAGACTGAACCAGGCAGTGATAGACTGAACCAGGCAGTGAGAGACTGAACCAGACAGTGAGAGACTGAACCAGGCAGTGAGAGACTGAACCAGACAGTGAGAGACTGAACCAGACAGTGAGAGACTGAACCAGGCAGTGAGAGACTGAACCAGACAGTGAGAGAGTGAAGCAGGCAGTGATAGACTGAACCAGGCAGTGAGAGACTGAACCAGACAGTGAGAGACTGAACCAGACAGTGAGAGACTGAACCAGACAGTGAGAGACTGAACCAGACAGTGAGAGACTGAACCAGACAGTGAGAGACTGAACCAGACAGTGAGAGACTGAACCAGACAGTGAGAGACTGAACCAGGCAGTGAGAGACTGAACCAGACAGTGAGAGAGTGAAGCAGGCAGTGATAGACTGAACCAGGCAGTGAGAGACTGAACCAGACAGTGAGAGACTGAACCAGGCAGTGAGAGACTGAACCAGACAGTGAGAGACTGAACCAGGCAGTGAGAGACTGAACCAGACAGTGAGAGAGTGAAGCAGGCAGTGATAGACTGAACCAGACAGTGAGAGAGTGAACCAGACAGTGAGAGACTGAACCAGACAGTGAGAGACTGAACCAGGCAGTGAGAGAGTGAAGCAGGCAGTGATAGACTGAACCAGACAGTGAGAGAGTGAACCAGACAGTGAGAGACTGAACCAGACAGTGAGAGAGTGAAGCAGGCAGTGATAGACTGAACCAGACAGTGAGAGAGTGAACCAGACAGTGAGAGACTGAACCAGACAGTGAGAGAGTGAACCAGACAGTGAGAGACTGAACCAGACAGTGAGAGAGTGAACCAGACAGTGAGAGACTGAACCAGACAGTGAGAGACTGAACCAGACAGTGAGAGACTGAACCAGGCAGTGAGAGACTGAACCAGACAGTGAGAGAGTGAACCAGGCAGTGAGAGACTGAACCAGACAGTGAGAGAGTGAACCAGACAGTGAGAGACTGAACCAGACAGTGAGAGAGTGAACCAGGCAGTGAGAGACTGAACCAGACAGTGAGAGAGTGAACCAGACAGTGAGAGAGTGAACCAGACAGTGAGAGAGTGAACCAGGCAGTGAGAGACTGAACCAGACAGTGAGAGAGTGAACCAGACAGTGAGAGACTGAACCAGGCAGTGAGAGACTGAACCAGACAGTGAGAGAGTGAACCAGACAGTGAGAGACTGAACCAGACAGTGAGAGAGTGAACCAGGCAGTGAGAGACTGAACCAGACAGTGAGAGAGTGAACCAGACAGTGAGAGACTGAACCAGGCAGTGAGAGAGTGAACCAGACAGTGAGAGACTGAACCAGACAGTGAGAGACTGAACCAGACAGTGAGAGACTGAACCAGGCAGTGAGAGAGTGAACCAGACAGTGAGAGACTGAACCAGACAGTGAGAGACTGAACCAGACAGTGAGAGACTGAACCAGGCAGTGAGAGACTGAACCAGGCAGTGAGAGAGTGAACCAGACAGTGAGAGAGTGAACCAGACAGTGAGAGACTGAACCAGACAGTGAGAGAGTGAACCAGACAGTGAGAGAGTGAACCAGGCAGTGAGAGAGTGAACCAGACAGTGAGAGACTGAACCAGACAGTGAGAGAGTGAACCAGACAGTGAGAGACTGAACCAGGCAGTGAGAGAGTGAACCAGACAGTGAGAGACTGAACCAGACAGTGAGAGACTGAACCAGACAGTGAGAGACTGAACCAGGCAGTGAGAGAGTGAACCAGACAGTGAGAGACTGAACCAGACAGTGAGAGACTGAACCAGACAGTGAGAGACTGAACCAGGCAGTGAGAGACTGAACCAGGCAGTGAGAGAGTGAACCAGACAGTGAGAGAGTGAACCAGACAGTGAGAGACTGAACCAGACAGTGAGAGACTGAACCAGGCAGTGAGAGAGTGAACCAGGCAGTGAGAGACTGAACCAGGCAGTGAGAGAGTGAACCAGACAGTGAGAGACTGAACCAGGCAGTGAGAGAGTGAACCAGACAGTGAGAGAGTGAACCAGACAGTGAGAGACTGAACCAGACAGTGAGAGAGTGAACCAGACAGTGAGAGACTGAACCAGGCAGTGAGAGAGTGAACCAGACAGTGAGAGAGTGAACCAGACAGTGAGAGAGTGAACCAGACAGTGAGAGACTGAACCAGACAGTGAGAGACTGAACCAGACAGTGAGAGACTGAACCAGACAGTGAGAGAGTGAACCAGACAGTGAGAGACTGAACCAGGCAGTGAGAGACTGAACCAGGCAGTGAGAGAGTGAACCAGACAGTGAGAGACTGAACCAGGCAGTGAGAGACTGAACCAGGCAGTGAGAGAGTCAACCAGACAGTGAGAGAGTGAACCAGGCAGTGAGAGAGTGAACCAGACAGTGAGAGACTGAACCAGACAGTGAGAGAGTGAACCAGGCAGTGAGAGAGTGAACCAGACAGTGAGAGACTGAACCAGGCAGTGAGAGAGTGAACCAGGCAGTGAGAGACTGAACCAGACAGTGAGAGACTGAACCAGACAGTGAGAGACTGAACCAGACAGTGAGAGAGTGAACCAGACAGTGAGAGAGTGAACCAGGCAGTGAGAGACTGAACCAGACAGTGAGAGAGTGAACCAGACAGTGAGAGAGTGAACCAGGCAGTGAGAGAGTGAACCAGACAGTGAGAGACTGAACCAGACAGTGAGAGACTGAACCAGACAGTGAGAGACTGAACCAGACAGTGAGAGAGTGAACCAGACAGTGAGAGAGTGAACCAGACAGTGAGAGAGTGAACCAGACAGTGAGAGACTGAACCAGGCAGTGAGAGAGTGAACCAGACAGTGAGAGAGTGAACCAGACAGTGAGAGACTGAACCAGGCAGTGAGAGAGTGAACCAGACAGTGAGAGAGTGAACCAGACAGTGAGAGACTGAACCAGACAGTGAGAGACTGAACCAGACAGTGAGAGACTGAACCAGACAGTGAGAGAGTGAACCAGACAGTGAGAGAGTGAACCAGACAGTGAGAGAGTGAACCAGACAGTGAGAGACTGAACCAGGCAGTGAGAGAGTGAACCAGACAGTGAGAGAGTGAACCAGACAGTGAGAGACTGAACCAGGCAGTGAGAGACTGAACCAGACAGTGAGAGAGTGAACCAGACAGTGAGAGAGTGAACCAGGCAGTGAGAGACTGAACCAGACAGTGAGAGACTGAACCAGGCAGTGAGAGAGTGAACCAGACAGTGAGAGACTGAACCAGACAGTGAGAGAGTGAACCAGACAGTGAGAGACTGAACCAGGCAGTGAGAGACTGAACCAGGCAGTGAGAGAGTGAACCAGACAGTGAGAGAGTGAACCAGACAGTGAGAGAGTGAACCAGGCAGTGAGAGAGTGAACCAGACAGTGAGAGAGTGAACCAGGCAGTGAGAGAGTGAACCAGACAGTGAGAGAGTGAACCAGACAGTGAGAGAGTGAACCAGGCAGTGAGAGAGTGAACCAGACAGTGAGAGACTGAACCAGGCAGTGAGAGACTGAACCAGGCAGTGAGAGACTGAACCAGACAGTGAGAGAGTGAACCAGACAGTGAGAGAGTGAACCAGGCAGTGAGAGACTGAACCAGACAGTGAGAGACTGAACCAGGCAGTGAGAGAGTGAACCAGACAGTGAGAGACTGAACCAGACAGTGAGAGAGTGAACCAGACAGTGAGAGACTGAACCAGGCAGTGAGAGACTGAACCAGGCAGTGAGAGAGTGAACCAGACAGTGAGAGAGTGAACCAGACAGTGAGAGAGTGAACCAGGCAGTGAGAGACTGAACCAGACAGTGAGAGAGTGAACCAGACAGTGAGAGACTGAACCAGACAGTGAGAGAGTGAACCAGACAGTGAGAGAGTGAACCAGGCAGTGAGAGACTGAACCAGGCAGTGAGAGAGTGAACCAGACAGTGAGAGAGTGAACCAGACAGTGAGAGACTGAACCAGGCAGTGAGAGACTGAACCAGGCAGTGAGAGACTGAACCAGACAGTGAGAGAGTGAACCAGGCAGTGAGAGAGTGAACCAGACAGTGAGAGAGTGAACCAGGCAGTGAGAGACTGAACCAGGCAGTGAGAGAGTGAACCAGACAGTGAGAGACTGAACCAGGCAGTGAGAGACTGAACCAGGCAGTGAGAGACTGAACCAGGCAGTGAGAGACTGAACCAGACAGTGAGAGAGTGAACCAGGCAGTGAGAGAGTGAACCAGACAGTGAGAGAGTGAACCAGGCAGTGAGAGACTGAACCAGGCAGTGAGAGAGTGAACCAGACAGTGAGAGACTGAACCAGACAGTGAGAGAGTGAACCAGGCAGTGAGAGAGTGAACCAGGCAGTGAGAGAGTGAACCAGACAGTGAGAGAGTGAACCAGACAGTGAGAGAGTGAACCAGACAGTGAGAGACTGAACCAGACAGTGAGAGACTGAACCAGACAGTGAGAGACTGAACCAGACAGTGAGAGACTGAACCAGACAGTGAGAGAGTGAACCAGACAGTGAGAGACTGAACCAGACAGTGAGAGACTGAACCAGGCAGTGAGAGACTGAACCAGACAGTGAGAGAGTGAACCAGACAGTGAGAGACTGAACCAGACAGTGAGAGACTGAACCAGACAGTGAGAGACTGAACCAGGCAGTGAGAGAGTGAACCAGGCAGTGAGAGACTGAACCAGGCAGTGAGAGACTGAACCAGACAGTGAGAGACTGAACCAGGCAGTGAGAGAGTGAACCAGGCAGTGAGAGACTGAACCAGGCAGTGAGAGACTGAACCAGACAGTGAGAGACTGAACCAGACAGTGAGAGAGTGAACCAGACAGTGAGAGAGTGAACCAGACAGTGAGAGACTGAACCAGACAGTGAGAGACTGAACCAGGCAGTGAGAGAGTGAACCAGACAGTGAGAGAGTGAACCAGACAGTGAGAGACTGAACCAGACAGTGAGAGACTGAACCAGGCAGTGAGAGAGTGAACCAGACAGTGAGAGAGTGAACCAGACAGTGAGAGACTGAACCAGACAGTGAGAGAGTGAACCAGACAGTGAGAGAGTGAACCAGACAGTGAGAGACTGAACCAGACAGTGAGAGACTGAACCAGGCAGTGAGAGAGTGAACCAGACAGTGAGAGACTGAACCAGACAGTGAGAGACTGAACCAGGCAGTGAGAGAGTGAACCAGACAGTGAGAGAGTGAACCAGACAGTGAGAGACTGAACCAGACAGTGAGAGACTGAACCAGACAGTGAGAGACTGAACCAGACAGTGAGAGACTGAACCAGGCAGTGAGAGAGTGAACCAGACAGTGAGAGAGTGAACCAGACAGTGAGAGACTGAACCAGACAGTGAGAGACTGAACCAGGCAGTGAGAGAGTGAACCAGACAGTGAGAGAGTGAACCAGGCAGTGAGAGAGTGAACCAGACAGTGAGAGAGTGAACCAGACAGTGAGAGAGTGAACCAGGCAGTGAGAGACTGAACCAGACAGTGAGAGAGTGAACCAGACAGTGAGAGAGTGAACCAGACAGTGAGAGAGTGAACCAGGCAGTGAGAGAGTGAACCAGACAGTGAGAGACTGAACCAGACAGTGAGAGACTGAACCAGACAGTGAGAGACTGAACCAGACAGTGAGAGAGTGAACCAGACAGTGAGAGAGTGAACCAGACAGTGAGAGAGTGAACCAGGCAGTGAGAGAGTGAACCAGACAGTGAGAGAGTGAACCAGACAGTGAGAGAGTGAACCAGACAGTGAGAGACTGAACCAGACAGTGAGAGAGTGAACCAGACAGTGAGAGACTGAACCAGACAGTGAGAGAGTGAACCAGACAGTGAGAGAGTGAACCAGACAGTGAGAGACTGAACCAGACAGTGAGAGAGTGAACCAGACAGTGAGAGACTGAACCAGACAGTGAGAGAGTGAACCAGACAGTGAGAGAGTGAACCAGGCAGTGAGAGAGTGAACCAGACAGTGAGAGACTGAACCAGACAGTGAGAGAGTGAACCAGACAGTGAGAGACTGAACCAGACAGTGAGAGACTGAACCAGACAGTGAGAGAGTGAACCAGACAGTGAGAGAGTGAACCAGACAGTGAGAGAGTGAACCAGGCAGTGAGAGAGTGAACCAGACAGTGAGAGAGTGAACCAGACAGTGAGAGAGTGAACCAGACAGTGAGAGACTGAACCAGACAGTGAGAGAGTGAACCAGACAGTGAGAGAGTGAACCAGACAGTGAGAGAGTGAACCAGGCAGTGAGAGAGTGAACCAGACAGTGAGAGACTGAACCAGGCAGTGAGAGAGTGAACCAGACAGTGAGAGAGTGAACCAGACAGTGAGAGACTGAACCAGACAGTGAGAGACTGAACCAGACAGTGAGAGAGTGAACCAGACAGTGAGAGACTGAACCAGACAGTGAGAGAGTGAACCAGACAGTGAGAGACTGAACCAGACAGTGAGAGACTGAACCAGACAGTGAGAGAGTGAACCAGGCAGTGAGAGAGTGAACCAGACAGTGAGAGAGTGAACCAGACAGTGAGAGACTGAACCAGACAGTGAGAGACTGAACCAGACAGTGAGAGAGTGAACCAGACAGTGAGAGACTGAACCAGACAGTGAGAGACTGAACCAGACAGTGAGAGAGTGAACCAGACAGTGAGAGACTGAACCAGACAGTGAGAGAGTGAACCAGACAGTGAGAGACTGAACCAGACAGTGAGAGACTGAACCAGACAGTGAGAGAGTGAACCAGGCAGTGAGAGACTGAACCAGACAGTGAGAGAGTGAACCAGACAGTGAGAGACTGAACCAGACAGTGAGAGAGTGAACCAGACAGTGAGAGAGTGAACCAGACAGTGAGAGAGTGAACCAGGCAGTGAGAGAGTGAACCAGGCAGTGAGAGAGTGAACCAGACAGTGAGAGACTGAACCAGACAGTGAGAGACTGAACCAGACAGTGAGAGACTGAACCAGACAGTGAGAGAGTGAACCAGACAGTGAGAGACTGAACCAGACAGTGAGAGAGTGAACCAGACAGTGAGAGAGTGAACCAGGCAGTGAGAGAGTGAACCAGGCAGTGAGAGACTGAACCAGGCAGTGAGAGACTGAACCAGGCAGTGAGAGACTGAACCAGGCAGTGAGAGACTGAACCAGGCAGTGAGAGAGTGAACCAGACAGTGAGAGACTGAACCAGACAGTGAGAGAGTGAACCAGACAGTGAGAGACTGAACCAGACAGTGAGAGACTGAACCAGACAGTGAGAGACTGAACCAGACAGTGAGAGACTGAACCAGGCAGTGAGAGACTGAACCAGGCAGTGAGAGAGTGAACCGGACAGTGAGAGACTGAACCAGACAGTGAGAGACTGAACCAGGCAGTGAGAGACTGAACCAGACAGTGAGAGACTGAACCAGGCAGTGAGAGAGTGAACCAGGCAGTGAGAGACTGAACCAGGCAGTGAGAGAGTGAACCAGACAGTGAGAGACTGAACCAGGCAGTGAGAGAGTGAACCAGACAGTGAGAGACTGAACCAGGCAGTGAGAGACTGAACCAGGCAGTGAGAGACTGAACCAGACAGTGAGAGACTGAACCAGACAGTGAGAGACTGAACCAGGCAGTGAGAGAGTGAACCAGGCAGTGAGAGACTGAACCAGGCAGTGAGAGACTGAACCAGGCAGTGAGAGAGTGAACCAGGCAGTGAGAGACTGAACCAGGCAGTGAGAGACTGAACCAGGCAGTGAGAGACTGAACCAGGCAGTGAGAGAGTGAACCAGGCAGTGAGAGAGTGAACCAGGCAGTGAGAGACTGAACCAGGCAGTGAGAGAGTGAACCAGGCAGTGAGAGACTGAACCAGGCAGTGAGAGACTGAACCAGGCAGTGAGAGACTGAACCAGGCAGTGAGAGAGTGAACCAGGCAGTGAGAGAGTGAACCGGACAGTGAGAGACTGAACCAGGCAGTGAGAGACTGAACCAGGCAGTGAGAGAGTGAACCGGACAGTGAGAGACTGAACCAGGCAGTGAGAGACTGAACCAGGCAGTGAGAGAGTGAACCAGGCAGTGAGAGACTGAACCAGGCAGTGAGAGACTGAACCAGACAGTGAGAGACTGAACCAGACAGTGAGAGACTGAACCAGACAGTGAGAGACTGAACCAGACAGTGAGAGACTGAACCAGACAGTGAGAGACTGAACCAGGCAGTGAGAGACTGAACCAGACAGTGAGAGAGTGAACCAGACAGTGAGAGACTGAAGCAGACAGTGAGAGACTGAACCAGACAGTGAGAGACTGAACCAGGCAGTGAGAGAGTGAACCGGACAGTGAGAGACTGAACCAGGCAGTGAGAGACTGAACCAGGCAGTGAGAGAGTGAACCAGGCAGTGAGAGACTGAACCAGGCAGTGAGAGACTGAACCAGGCAGTGAGAGACTGAACCAGGCAGTGAGAGAGTGAACCAGACAGTGAGAGACTGAACCAGGCAGTGAGAGAGTGAACCAGACAGTGAGAGACTGAACCAGGCAGTGAGAGACTGAACCAGGCAGTGAGAGACTGAACCAGACAGTGAGAGACTGAACCAGACAGTGAGAGACTGAACCAGGCAGTGAGAGAGTGAACCAGGCAGTGAGAGACTGAACCAGGCAGTGAGAGACTGAACCAGGCAGTGAGAGAGTGAACCAGGCAGTGAGAGACTGAACCAGGCAGTGAGAGACTGAACCAGGCAGTGAGAGACTGAACCAGGCAGTGAGAGACTGAACCAGGCAGTGAGAGAGTGAACCAGACAGTGAGAGGCTGAACCAGACAGTGAGAGACTGAACCAGGCAGTGAGAGAGTGAACCAGACAGTGAGAGACTGAACCAGACAGTGAGAGACTGAACCAGGCAGTGAGAGAGTGAACCAGACAGTGAGAGAGTGAACCAGGCAGTGAGAGACTGAACCAGACAGTGAGAGACTGAACCAGACAGTGAGAGACTGAACCAGGCAGTGAGAGAGTGAACCAGACAGTGAGAGACTGAACCAGACAGTGAGAGACTGAACCAGGCAGTGAGAGAGTGAACCAGACAGTGAGAGACTGAACCAGGCAGTGAGAGACTGAACCAGACAGTGAGAGACTGAACCAGACAGTGAGAGACTGAACCAGACAGTGAGAGAGTGAACCAGACAGTGAGAGACTGAACCAGACAGTGAGAGACTGAACCAGGCAGTGAGAGAGTGAACCAGACAGTGAGAGAGTGAACCAGACAGTGAGAGACTGAACCAGACAGTGAGAGACTGAACCAGGCAGTGAGAGAGTGAACCAGGCAGTGAGAGACTGAACCAGGCAGTGAGAGACTGAACCAGACAGTGAGAGAGTGAACCAGACAGTGAGAGAGTGAACCAGGCAGTGAGAGAGTGAACCAGACAGTGAGAGAGTGAACCAGACAGTGAGAGACTGAACCAGGCAGTGAGAGACTGAACCAGACAGTGAGAGACTGAACCAGGCAGTGAGAGACTGAACCAGGCAGTGAGAGAGTGAACCAGGCAGTGAGAGAGTGAACCGGACAGTGAGAGAGTGAACCAGGCAGTGAGAGAGTGAACCAGACAGTGAGAGAGTGAACCAGACAGTGAGAGAGTGAACCAGACAGTGAGAGACTGAACCAGACAGTGAGAGACTGAACCAGGCAGTGAGAGAGTGAACCAGACAGTGAGAGAGTGAACCAGACAGTGAGAGACTGAACCAGACAGTGAGAGACTGAACCAGACAGTGAGAGACTGAACCAGACAGTGAGAGACTGAACCAGGCAGTGAGAGAGTGAACCAGGCAGTGAGAGACTGAACCAGACAGTGAGAGAGTGAACCAGACAGTGAGAGACTGAACCAGACAGTGAGAGAGTGAACCAGACAGTGAGAGACTGAACCAGACAGTGAGAGACTGAACCAGACAGTGAGAGAGTGAACCAGACAGTGAGAGACTGAACCAGACAGTGAGAGACTGAACCAGACAGTGAGAGACTGAACCAGGCAGTGAGAGAGTGAACCAGGCAGTGAGAGAGTGAACCAGACAGTGAGAGACTGAACCAGACAGTGAGAGACTGAACCAGACAGTGAGAGACTGAACCAGGCAGTGAGAGAGTGAACCAGACAGTGAGAGACTGAACCAGACAGTGAGAGACTGAACCAGACAGTGAGAGACTGAACCAGACAGTGAGAGAGTGAACCAGACAGTGAGAGACTGAACCAGACAGTGAGAGACTGAACCAGACAGTGAGAGACTGAACCAGACAGTGAGAGACTGAACCAGACAGTGAGAGACTGAACCAGACAGTGAGAGACTGAACCAGACAGTGAGAGACTGAACCAGACAGTGAGAGACTGAACCAGACAGTGAGAGACTGAACCAGGCAGTGAGAGAGTGAACCAGGCAGTGAGAGAGTGAACCAGACAGTGAGAGACTGAACCAGGCAGTGAGAGAGTGAACCAGGCAGTGAGAGAGTGAACCAGACAGTGAGAGACTGAACCAGACAGTGAGAGACTGAACCAGACAGTGAGAGACTGAACCAGACAGTGAGAGAGTGAACCAGACAGTGAGAGAGTGAACCAGACAGTGAGAGAGTGAACCAGGCAGTGAGAGACTGAACCAGACAGTGAGAGAGTGAACCAGACAGTGAGAGACTGAACCAGACAGTGAGAGAGTGAACCAGACAGTGAGAGACTGAACCAGGCAGTGAGAGACTGAACCAGGCAGTGAGAGACTGAACCAGGCAGTGAGAGAGTGAACCAGACAGTGATAGACTGAACCAGGCAGTGAGAGAGTGAACCAGACAGTGAGAGAGTGAACCAGACAGTGAGAGACTGAACCAGACAGTGAGAGACTGAACCAGGCAGTGAGAGACTGAACCAGACAGTGAGAGAGTGAACCAGGCAGTGAGAGACTGAACCAGGCAGTGAGAGAGTGAACCAGACAGTGAGAGACTGAACCAGGCAGTGAGAGAGTGAACCAGACAGTGAGAGACTGAACCAGGCAGTGAGAGAGTGAACCAGACAGTGAGAGAGTGAACCAGACAGTGAGAGAGTGAACCAGACAGTGAGAGACTGAACCAGACAGTGAGAGACTGAACCAGGCAGTGAGAGACTGAACCAGACAGTGAGAGACTGAACCAGACAGTGAGAGAGTGAACCAGACAGTGAGAGACTGAACCAGACAGTGAGAGAGTGAACCAGACAGTGAGAGAGTGAACCAGACAGTGAGAGACTGAACCAGACAGTGAGAGAGTGAACCAGACAGTGAGAGAGTGAACCAGGCAGTGAGAGAGTGAACCAGACAGTGAGAGAGTGAACCAGACAGTGAGAGAGTGAACCAGACAGTGAGAGACTGAACCAGACAGTGAGAGAGTGAACCAGACAGTGAGAGACTGAACCAGACAGTGAGAGAGTGAACCAGACAGTGAGAGACTGAACCAGACAGTGAGAGAGTGAACCAGACAGTGAGAGAGTGAACCAGGCAGTGAGAGAGTGAACCAGACAGTGAGAGAGTGAACCAGACAGTGAGAGAGTGAACCAGACAGTGAGAGAGTGAACCAGACAGTGAGAGAGTGAACCAGACAGTGAGAGACTGAACCAGACAGTGAGAGAGTGAACCAGACAGTGAGAGAGTGAACCAGGCAGTGAGAGACTGAACCAGGCAGTGAGAGAGTGAACCAGACAGTGAGAGAGTGAACCAGGCAGTGAGAGACTGAACCAGGCAGTGAGAGAGTGAACCAGACAGTGAGAGAGTGAACCAGACAGTGAGAGAGTGAACCAGACAGTGAGAGAGTGAACCAGACAGTGAGAGACTGAACCAGACAGTGAGAGACTGAACCAGGCAGTGAGAGACTGAACCAGACAGTGAGAGAGTGAACCAGACAGTGAGAGAGTGAACCAGACAGTGAGAGACTGAACCAGACAGTGAGAGACTGAACCAGGCAGTGAGAGAGTGAACCAGACAGTGAGAGACTGAACCAGGCAGTGAGAGAGTGAACCAGACAGTGAGAGAGTGAACCAGGCAGTGAGAGACTGAACCAGGCAGTGAGAGAGTGAACCAGACAGTGAGAGAGTGAACCAGACAGTGAGAGAGTGAACCAGGCAGTGAGAGACTGAACCAGGCAGTGAGAGAGTGAACCAGACAGTGAGAGAGTGAACCAGGCAGTGAGAGACTGAACCAGGCAGTGAGAGAGTGAACCAGACAGTGAGAGACTGAACCAGGCAGTGAGAGAGTGAACCAGACAGTGAGAGAGTGAACCAGACAGTGAGAGAGTGAACCAGACAGTGAGAGAGTGAACCAGACAGTGAGAGAGTGAACCAGACAGTGAGAGACTGAACCAGACAGTGAGAGACTGAACCAGGCAGTGAGAGACTGAACCAGGCAGTGAGAGACTGAACCAGACAGTGAGAGAGTGAACCAGGCAGTGAGAGAGTGAACCAGACAGTGAGAGACTGAACCAGGCAGTGAGAGAGTGAACCAGACAGTGAGAGACTGAACCAGACAGTGAGAGACTGAACCAGACAGTGAGAGAGTGAACCAGACAGTGAGAGACTGAACCAGACAGTGAGAGACTGAACCAGACAGTGAGAGACTGAACCAGACAGTGAGAGAGTGAACCAGACAGTGAGAGAGTGAACCAGACAGTGAGAGACTGAACCAGACAGTGAGAGAGTGAACCAGACAGTGAGAGACTGAACCAGACAGTGAGAGACTGAACCAGGCAGTGAGAGACTGAACCAGGCAGTGAGAGAGTGAACCAGACAGTGAGAGAGTGAACCAGACAGTGAGAGACTGAACCAGGCAGTGAGAGACTGAACCAGACAGTGAGAGACTGAACCAGACAGTGAGAGACTGAACCAGGCAGTGAGAGACTGAACCAGACAGTGAGAGACTGAACCAGACAGTGAGAGAGTGAACCAGACAGTGAGAGAGTGAACCAGACAGTGAGAGAGTGAACCAGACAGTGAGAGAGTGAACCAGACAGTGAGAGAGTGAACCAGACAGTGAGAGACTGAACCAGACAGTGAGAGAGTGAACCAGACAGTGAGAGAGTGAACCAGACAGTGAGAGACTGAACCAGGCAGTGAGAGAGTGAACCAGACAGTGAGAGAGTGAACCAGACAGTGAGAGAGTGAACCAGACAGTGAGAGAGTGAACCAGACAGTGAGAGACTGAACCAGACAGTGAGAGACTGAACCAGGCAGTGAGAGACTGAACCAGGCAGTGAGAGAGTGAACCAGGCAGTGAGAGACTGAACCAGGCAGTGAGAGAGTGAACCAGGCAGTGAGAGACTGAACCAGACAGTGAGAGACTGAACCAGACAGTGAGAGACTGAACCAGACAGTGAGAGACTGAACCAGACAGTGAGAGAGTGAACCAGACAGTGAGAGACTGAACCAGACAGTGAGAGACTGAACCAGACAGTGAGAGAGTGAACCAGGCAGTGAGAGACTGAACCAGACAGTGAGAGAGTGAACCAGGCAGTGAGAGAGTGAACCAGACAGTGAGAGAGTGAACCAGACAGTGAGAGACTGAACCAGGCAGTGAGAGACTGAACCAGGCAGTGAGAGACTGAACCAGGCAGTGAGAGAGTGAACCAGACAGTGAGAGACTGAACCAGACAGTGAGAGACTGAACCAGACAGTGAGAGACTGAACCAGACAGTGAGAGACTGAACCAGACAGTGAGAGAGTGAACCAGACAGTGAGAGAGTGAACCAGACAGTGAGAGAGTGAACCAGGCAGTGAGAGACTGAACCAGACAGTGAGAGAGTGAACCAGACAGTGAGAGAGTGAACCAGACAGTGAGAGACTGAACCAGACAGTGAGAGACTGAACCAGACAGTGAGAGAGTGAACCAGACAGTGAGAGAGTGAACCAGACAGTGAGAGACTGAACCAGACAGTGAGAGACTGAACCAGACAGTGAGAGAGTGAACCAGACAGTGAGAGAGTGAACCAGACAGTGAGAGACTGAACCAGACAGTGAGAGAGTGAACCAGACAGTGAGAGAGTGAACCAGGCAGTGAGAGACTGAACCAGACAGTGAGAGACTGAACCAGACAGTGAGAGAGTGAACCAGACAGTGAGAGAGTGAACCAGACAGTGAGAGACTGAACCAGACAGTGAGAGACTGAACCAGACAGTGAGAGACTGAACCAGACAGTGAGAGACTGAACCAGACAGTGAGAGAGTGAACCAGACAGTGAGAGAGTGAACCAGGCAGTGAGAGACTGAACCAGACAGTGAGAGAGTGAACCAGACAGTGAGAGAGTGAACCAGACAGTGAGAGACTGAACCAGACAGTGAGAGACTGAACCAGACAGTGAGAGAGTGAACCAGACAGTGAGAGACTGAACCAGGCAGTGAGAGAGTGAACCAGGCAGTGAGAGAGTGAACCAGACAGTGAGAGAGTGAACCAGGCAGTGAGAGACTGAACCAGACAGTGAGAGACTGAACCAGGCAGTGAGAGACTGAACCAGGCAGTGAGAGAGTGAACCAGACAGTGAGAGACTGAACCAGACAGTGAGAGAGTGAACCAGACAGTGAGAGAGTGAACCAGACAGTGAGAGACTGAACCAGACAGTGAGAGAGTGAACCAGGCAGTGAGAGACTGAACCAGGCAGTGAGAGAGTGAACCAGACAGTGAGAGACTGAACCAGACAGTGAGAGACTGAACCAGACAGTGAGAGACTGAACCAGGCAGTGAGAGAGTGAACCAGACAGTGAGAGAGTGAACCAGACAGTGAGAGAGTGAACCAGACAGTGAGAGAGTGAACCAGACAGTGAGAGAGTGAACCAGACAGTGAGAGAGTGAACCAGACAGTGAGAGAGTGAACCAGACAGTGAGAGAGTGAACCAGACAGTGAGAGAGTGAACCAGACAGTGAGAGAGTGAACCAGACAGTGAGAGAGTGAACCAGGCAGTGAGAGAGTGAACCAGACAGTGAGAGAGTGAACCAGACAGTGAGAGAGTGAACCAGACAGTGAGAGAGTGAACCAGACAGTGAGAGAGTGAACCAGACAGTGAGAGAGTGAACCAGAGAGTGAGAGAGTCAACCAGACAGTGAGAGAGTGAACCAGACAGTGAGAGAGTCAACCAGACAGTGAGAGACTGAACCAGACAGTGAGAGACTGAACCAGGCAGTGAGAGACTGAACCAGGCAGTGAGAGACTGAACCAGGCAGTGAGAGACTGAACCAGGCAGTGAGAGACTGAACCAGACAGTGAGAGACTGAACCAGACAGTGAGAGACTGAACCAGGCAGTGAGAGACTGAACCAGGCAGTGAGAGACTGAACCAGGCAGTGAGAGACTGAACCAGACAGTGAGAGACTGAACCAGACAGTGAGAGACTGAACCAGACAGTGAGAGACTGAACCAGGCAGTGAGAGACTGAACCAGGCAGTGAGAGACTGAACCAGGCAGTGAGAGACTGAACCAGGCAGTGAGAGACTGAACCAGACAGTGAGAGAGTGAACCAGACAGTGAGAGACTGAACCAGACAGTGAGAGACTGAACCAGGCAGTGAGAGACTGAACCAGGCAGTGAGAGAGTGAACCAGACAGTGAGAGACTGAACCAGACAGTGAGAGAGTGAACCAGGCAGTGAGAGACTGAACCAGACAGTGAGAGACTGAACCAGGCAGTGAGAGACTGAACCAGACAGTGAGAGACTGAACCAGACAGTGAGAGAGTGAACCAGACAGTGAGAGAGTGAACCAGACAGTGAGAGAGTGAACCAGACAGTGAGAGACTGAACCAGACAGTGAGAGAGTGAACCAGACAGTGAGAGAGTGAACCAGACAGTGAGAGACTGAACCAGACAGTGAGAGACTGAACCAGACAGTGAGAGACTGAACCAGACAGTGAGAGACTGAACCAGACAGTGAGAGAGTGAACCAGACAGTGAGAGACTGAACCAGACAGTGAGAGACTGAACCAGACAGTGAGAGACTGAACCAGACAGTGAGAGACTGAACCAGACAGTGAGAGACTGAACCAGACAGTGAGAGACTGAACCAGACAGTGAGAGACTGAACCAGACAGTGAGAGACTGAACCAGACAGTGAGAGACTGAACCAGACAGTGAGAGACTGAACCAGACAGTGAGAGAGTGAACCAGACAGTGAGAGAGTGAACCAGACAGTGAGAGACTGAACCAGGCAGTGAGAGACTGAACCAGACAGTGAGAGACTGAACCAGACAGTGAGAGAGTGAACCAGACAGTGAGAGAGTGAACCAGACAGTGAGAGAGTGAACCAGGCAGTGAGAGAGTGAACCAGACAGTGAGAGAGTGAACCAGACAGTGAGAGAGTGAACCAGACAGTGAGAGACTGAACCAGACAGTGAGAGACTGAACCAGACAGTGAGAGAGTGAACCAGACAGTGAGAGACTGAACCAGGCAGTGAGAGACTGAACCAGACAGTGAGAGAGTGAACCAGACAGTGAGAGAGTGAACCAGACAGTGAGAGAGTGAACCAGACAGTGAGAGACTGAACCAGACAGTGAGAGAGTGAACCAGACAGTGAGAGAGTGAACCAGACAGTGAGAGACTGAACCAGGCAGTGAGAGACTGAACCAGACAGTGAGAGACTGAACCAGACAGTGAGAGAGTGAACCAGACAGTGAGAGACTGAACCAGGCAGTGAGAGACTGAACCAGACAGTGAGAGACTGAACCAGACAGTGAGAGAGTGAACCAGACAGTGAGAGACTGAACCAGACAGTGAGAGAGTGAACCAGACAGTGAGAGACTGAACCAGACAGTGAGAGACTGAACCAGGCAGTGAGAGACTGAACCAGACAGTGAGAGACTGAACCAGACAGTGAGAGAGTGAACCAGACAGTGAGAGACTGAACCAGACAGTGAGAGAGTGAACCAGGCAGTGAGAGACTGAACCAGACAGTGAGAGAGTGAACCAGACAGTGAGAGACTGAACCAGACAGTGAGAGAGTGAACCAGACAGTGAGAGACTGAACCAGACAGTGAGAGACTGAACCAGGCAGTGAGAGACTGAACCAGGCAGTGAGAGACTGAACCAGGCAGTGAGAGACTGAACCAGACAGTGAGAGACTGAACCAGACAGTGAGAGAGTGAACCAGACAGTGAGAGACTGAACCAGGCAGTGAGAGACTGAACCAGACAGTGAGAGACTGAACCAGACAGTGAGAGAGTGAACCAGACAGTGAGAGACTGAACCAGACAGTGAGAGAGTGAACCAGACAGTGAGAGACTGAACCAGACAGTGAGAGACTGAACCAGGCAGTGAGAGACTGAACCAGACAGTGAGAGACTGAACCAGACAGTGAGAGAGTGAACCAGACAGTGAGAGACTGAACCAGACAGTGAGAGAGTGAACCAGACAGTGAGAGACTGAACCAGACAGTGAGAGACTGAACCAGGCAGTGAGAGACTGAACCAGACAGTGAGAGACTGAACCAGACAGTGAGAGAGTGAACCAGACAGTGAGAGACTGAACCAGACAGTGAGAGAGTGAACCAGGCAGTGAGAGACTGAACCAGACAGTGAGAGACTGAACCAGGCAGTGAGAGACTGAACCAGACAGTGAGAGAGTGAACCAGACAGTGAGAGACTGAACCAGACAGTGAGAGAGTGAACCAGACAGTGAGAGACTGAACCAGACAGTGAGAGAGTGAACCAGGCAGTGAGAGACTGAACCAGACAGTGAGAGACTGAACCAGACAGTGAGAGAGTGAACCAGACAGTGAGAGACTGAACCAGGCAGTGAGAGACTGAACCAGACAGTGAGAGAGTGAACCAGGCAGTGAGAGACTGAACCAGACAGTGAGAGACTGAACCAGACAGTGAGAGACTGAACCAGACAGTGAGAGAGTGAACCAGGCAGTGAGAGACTGAACCAGACAGTGAGAGACTGAACCAGGCAGTGAGAGAGTGAACCAGGCAGTGAGAGAGTGAACCAGACAGTGAGAGACTGAACCAGACAGTGAGAGACTGAACCAGGCAGTGAGAGACTGAACCAGACAGTGAGAGACTGAACCAGACAGTGAGAGACTGAACCAGGCAGTGAGAGACTGAACCAGACAGTGAGAGACTGAACCAGACAGTGAGAGAGTGAACCAGACAGTGAGAGACTGAACCAGACAGTGAGAGAGTGAACCAGGCAGTGAGAGACTGAACCAGACAGTGAGAGACTGAACCAGGCAGTGAGAGACTGAACCAGACAGTGAGAGACTGAACCAGACAGTGAGAGAGTGAACCAGACAGTGAGAGAGTGAACCAGACAGTGAGAGAGTGAACCAGACAGTGAGAGACTGAACCAGACAGTGAGAGAGTGAACCAGACAGTGAGAGAGTGAACCAGACAGTGAGAGACTGAACCAGACAGTGAGAGACTGAACCAGACAGTGAGAGACTGAACCAGACAGTGAGAGACTGAACCAGGCAGTGAGAGACTGAACCAGGCAGTGAGAGAGTGAACCGGACAGTGAGAGACTGAACCAGACAGTGAGAGACTGAACCAGACAGTGAGAGACTGAACCAGGCAGTGAGAGACTGAACCAGGCAGTGAGAGACTGAACCAGACAGTGAGAGACTGAACCAGACAGTGAGAGACTGAACCAGACAGTGAGAGACTGAACCAGACAGTGAGAGAGTGAACCAGACAGTGAGAGACTGAACCAGACAGTGAGAGACTGAACCAGACAGTGAGAGACTGAACCAGACAGTGAGAGAGTGAACCAGACAGTGAGAGAGTGAACCAGACAGTGAGAGACTGAACCAGACAGTGAGAGAGTGAACCAGACAGTGAGAGACTGAACCAGGCAGTGAGAGAGTGAACCAGACAGTGAGAGAGTGAACCAGGCAGTGAGAGAGTGAACCAGGCAGTGAGAGACTGAACCAGACAGTGAGAGACTGAACCAGGCAGTGAGAGAGTGAACCAGACAGTGAGAGACTGAACCAGGCAGTGAGAGAGTGAACCAGACAGTGAGAGACTGAACCAGACAGTGAGAGAGTGAACCAGACAGTGAGAGAGTGAACCAGACAGTGAGAGACTGAACCAGACAGTGAGAGAGTGAACCAGACAGTGAGAGACTGAACCAGGCAGTGAGAGAGTGAACCAGACAGTGAGAGACTGAACCAGACAGTGAGAGAGTGAACCAGACAGTGAGAGACTGAACCAGGCAGTGAGAGACTGAACCAGACAGTGAGAGAGTGAACCAGACAGTGAGAGAGTGAACCAGGCAGTGAGAGAGTGAACCAGACAGTGAGAGACTGAACCAGGCAGTGAGAGAGTGAACCAGACAGTGAGAGACTGAACCAGACAGTGAGAGAGTGAACCAGACAGTGAGAGAGTGAACCAGACAGTGAGAGACTGAACCAGGCAGTGAGAGAGTGAACCAGACAGTGAGAGACTGAACCAGACAGTGAGAGACTGAACCAGACAGTGAGAGAGTGAACCAGACAGTGAGAGAGTGAACCAGACAGTGAGAGAGTGAACCAGACAGTGAGAGAGTGAACCAGACAGTGAGAGAGTGAACCAGGCAGTGAGAGACTGAACCAGACAGTGAGAGACTGAACCAGACAGTGAGAGACTGAACCAGACAGTGAGAGAGTGAACCAGACAGTGAGAGAGTGAACCAGGCAGTGAGAGAGTGAACCAGACAGTGAGAGACTGAACCAGACAGTGAGAGAGTGAACCAGACAGTGAGAGACTGAACCAGACAGTGAGAGAGTGAACCAGGCAGTGAGAGAGTGAACCAGACAGTGAGAGACTGAACCAGACAGTGAGAGACCGAACCAGACAGTGAGAGACTGAACCAGACAGTGAGAGAGTGAACCAGGCAGTGAGAGAGTGAACCAGACAGTGAGAGACTGAACCAGACAGTGAGAGACTGAACCAGACAGTGAGAGAGTGAACCAGGCAGTGAGAGACTGAACCAGACAGTGAGAGACTGAACCAGACAGTGAGAGACTGAACCAGACAGTGAGAGAGTGAACCAGACAGTGAGAGAGTGAACCAGGCAGTGAGAGAGTGAACCAGACAGTGAGAGACTGAACCAGACAGTGAGAGAGTGAACCAGACAGTGAGAGACTGAACCAGACAGTGAGAGAGTGAACCAGGCAGTGAGAGAGTGAACCAGACAGTGAGAGACTGAACCAGACAGTGAGAGACCGAACCAGACAGTGAGAGACTGAACCAGACAGTGAGAGAGTGAACCAGACAGTGAGAGACTGAACCAGACAGTGAGAGAGTGAACCAGACAGTGAGAGACTGAACCAGACAGTGAGAGAGTGAACCAGACAGTGAGAGACTGAACCAGACAGTGAGAGAGTGAACCAGGCAGTGAGAGAGTGAACCAGACAGTGAGAGAGTGAACCAGACAGTGAGAGACTGAACCAGACAGTGAGAGACTGAACCAGACAGTGAGAGACTGAACCAGGCAGTGAGAGAGTGAACCAGACAGTGAGAGAGTGAACCAGACAGTGAGAGAGTGAACCAGACAGTGAGAGACTGAACCAGACAGTGAGAGAGTGAACCAGACAGTGAGAGACTGAACCAGACAGTGAGAGAGTGAACCAGACAGTGAGAGACTGAACCAGACAGTGAGAGAGTGAACCAGACAGTGAGAGACTGAACCAGACAGTGAGAGACCGAACCAGACAGTGAGAGACTGAACCAGACAGTGAGAGACTGAACCAGACAGTGAGAGACTGAACCAGACAGTGAGAGAGTGAACCAGGCAGGGAATGAACCACCATCCTTCCCAACCAAAAAAAAAAAAATCCCCAGACATTAAATAAATTGCAAAAAAAAAAACGGAAATACAGAAAAACACGCAGAAAAAATCTGCCTCCAAAGGAGAAAGCAAAGACACCGAGGAGTGAAAGCCGGCATCCAGGACCCTCTTCAAAATATGCAGATTCCTCTCTCACTTTCTCTCTCGCAACAGATGTTGCAACTACCCGGCAAAAATCTATCTCACAAGAGTGAAAAAAACTGCAACTGGCAAGAAATTCGATATTTTAAGATATTAGAGATAGATTTAATGTATTTAATGTATGAGAGGGGATTTTGGGCGGATTTTGGGGAAGAGGGATTTAATGAGTGTTTCTGGGAAAGGATTTTAAATTGGGGAGGAGAGGGAATTGTGGGATGAGGTTTATTTTTGGATAATGGGTCACTAGTTTCCATTAGTTTACCCTGATAAACCACTCTAAGTGATGCTGGAATTATGGTAAACCACGCTAAGGTAAACTGAATCTATTGTAAACCATACAGGTCGCGCAACAGGTAAAGTAGGTAATTATACAGGTGGGTTGACAGGTCAAGCGACAAGGACAACAGGTAAACCTCCACTGGAAAGACAGGTAGAGAGGTAAACCTAACAGAGAAACAGGCAAACGGTTTTAAAAATGACGTAAACTCCTTAAGCACTTATAAAAGAGGGAAGTATACCCAACAGAGAGACATTTAAACACAAGTAAACTTATACAAGAATAGACAGGTAAACTCACAGAGGAAGAGAGAGAGGTAAACTTATAAATAGAAAGGTGAACTCACAGAAGAAGAGACAGGTAAACTCAGAAGACGAAACATGTAAACTCAGAGAGAGATAGTTAAACCTCCCGGAAAAAAAACACATGTAAACTCATTTAAACCCAAAAGAAACCCCCAATAAACTTAACCAAGAAAACAGTGAACCTCCAGATAAAAGGTAAACCAATAAAATTAAAAAAATAAACCTATACAACACAGGTAAACCTATCTAAGAGACAGGTAAAAACAATAGTTAAACCAATATAAAACAGAGAGAAAAATACGATATAGACTGGTACAATCTTCAGCACCAGAGTAGACAGTCAAACCAAAATTGAAAGCCCCTCAAAGGGGTATTTAGAAGGCGCCTAGAGGCTCAAAGTGAATGTCTTTGAGGGTAGAGGATCAAAGAGCCTCTCCTGTGTGAATACAAGAGTAGGATGTTACACAAGTACATGTGAATTCCTTCCACTTTCCAAGACTTTAACAAGAAAATCAGCAATTGATTGTTGAGTTGGTATATATATATATATATATATATATATATATATATATATATATATATATATATATATATATATATATATATATATATATATATATATATATAATATTAAAGTTGTATTCAAAAATCTTGATACAGTAAAAAAACTTTTGATAAAGAATTCCCCCCAAAATGCTGATGGGTGTGTCTATAAGATTCCTTGTAAAATTTGCGATAAAGTTTATTACGGTCAAACTGGTAAAAATCTCGAACTAAGATTAAAACAACATAAATATAGCATTAGAACTGGACAAGATTCCAATGCTCTATTTATTCATGTAAGAGATTTTAACCATCCAATTGATTTTCAAAAAGTTGAGAAAGTAGTATCAAGCAAGTCCATGGTCGACAGGAATATAATTGAATCTTGTTTCATAAAAAGCAGTTTTGACAATAATATGAATATTTCCTTTGGTTTATATAAATTAGATCCATTTATAATTAATAGAATTTGGTTAGAATTTAATAATACACTGGACAAATAAATAGCTTGGGGGTGAGTTTTGCAAAGGACCTGTCCAAGTTGGCTCGCCGCGCGTCAGGTGTTTAACCGTTGTGGGATCTGATAGTGAGGTGCTGGCCAGACCCCTTATATAGCTTCCTTGGATGCTTCACTTTCATAGTTCCTTGATAATGTGAGTAGTCACGAAAGCGCTTGGAATTTCTCTATTCTTTCAGAGTGGTTGTTTTGCATATATATATATATATATATATATATATATATATATATATATATATATATATATATATATATATATATATATATATATATATATATATATATATATAGTGAAATTCCAAGCGCTTTCGTGATTTCTCACATTATCAAGGACTTATAATAATAGAGTAGCAGAAGGCTATATAATGGTGAGGTATCACCTGAGTGTTAGGT
>NC_091374.1:6059019-6106519 GCF_038502225.1 Cherax quadricarinatus | reverse complement strand
GAACACTGTGTTGAACACTGCGCTGAACACTGTGTTGAACACTGTGTTGAACACTGTGTTGAACACTGTGTTGAACACTGTGTTGAACACTGTGTTGAACACTGTGTTGAACACTGTGTTGGAACACTGTGTTGGAACACTGTGTTGGAACACTCTGTGTTGGAACACTGTCTTGGAACACTGTCTTGGAACACTGTCTTGGAACACTGTCTTGGAACACTGTCTTGGAACACTGTCTTGGAACACTGTGTTGGAACACTGTCTTGGAACACTGTGTTGGAACACTGTGTTGGAACACTCTGTGTTGGAACACTGTGTTGGAACACTGTGTTGGAACACTGTGTTGGAACACTGTGTTGGAACACTGTGTTGGAACACTCTGTGTTGGAACACTCTGTGTTGGAACACTCTGTGTTGGAACACTGTGTTGGAACACTGTGTTGGAACACTGTGTTGGAACACTCTGTGTTGGAACACTCTGTGTTGGAACACTCTGTGTTGGAACACTCTGTGTTGGAACACTGTGTTGGAACACTGTGTTGGAACACTGTGTTGGAACACTGTGTTGGAACACTCTGTGTTGGAACACTGTGTTGGAACACTGTGTTGGAACACTGTGTTGGAACACTGTGTTGGAACACTGTGTTGGAACACTCTGTGTTGGAACACTCTGTGTTGGAACACTGTGTTGGAACACTGTGTTGGAACACTGTGTTGGAACACTGTATTGGAACACTGTGTTGGAACACTGTGTTGGAACACTGTGTTGGAACACTGTATTGGAACACTGTGTTGGAACACTGTGTTGGAACACTGTGTTGGAACACTGTGTTGGAACACTGTGTTGGAACACTGTGTTGGAACACTGTGTTGGAACACTGTGTTGGAACACTGTGTTGGAACACTGTATTGGAACACTGTGTTGGAACACTGTGTTGGAACACTGTGTTGGAACACTGTGTTGGAACACTGTGTTGGAACACTGTGTTGGAACACTGTGTTGGAACACTGTGTTGGAACACTGTGTTGGAACACTGTGTTGGAACACTGTGTTGGAACACTCTGTGTTGGAACACTGTGTTGGAACACTGTGTTGGAACACTGTGTTGGAACACTCTGTGTTACACTCTGCAATGAATGTATAATCTAAAGTTATACATTATTCATAGAGAAATTAGAGCCTATGTATGTGATGTGGAGGGCGGGAAGGAGGGAGAGAAGGAAGGAAGGAAGGAAGGAGGGAGGGAGAGAAGGAAGGAAGGAAGGAAGGAAGGAAGGAGGGAGGGAGAGAAGGAAGGAAGGAAGGAAGGAGGGAGGGAGAGAAGGAAGGAAGGAAGGAAGGAGGGAGGGAGAGAAGGAAGGAAGGAAGATATCTCTAGACCAAATCCGTCAACTAGGCACCTGCAGTTCTAGTCAGTTTCAGTATTCAACTAGTCACCAGTTGATTCCCTCCCCCATCATCCACCCCCAGGGTTAACCCAAACCTCTTCTTCTCTCCCATGGTCTTCCCCTCCCCATCATCCACCCCCAGGGTTAACCCAAACCTCTTCTTCTCCCCCATGGTCCCTCCCTC
Source organism: Cherax quadricarinatus (assembly GCF_038502225.1). Lineage (NCBI taxonomy): Eukaryota > Metazoa > Arthropoda > Malacostraca > Decapoda > Parastacidae > Cherax > Cherax quadricarinatus. Next base: position 6,104,946 of record NC_091374.1, on the reverse strand, counting down.
CCCAGCATCTCTCCATCATTCCCTTCTCCTCATTACCAACTCCTCATAGTAACTACCAACTTCGTTACCTTAACGCTAATTACTATTATATATATATATATATATATCTATCTATATATATATATATATATATATATATATATATATATATATATATATATCTTGTCAGTGACATAAAACAATATATCTTACTGCTCAAGTGATCTCTCTTCTTAAATGCATTACTCCTGCCCACATCAGCATCCATTAATCTCAAGGAGCTCTATCTGGCTCTTATCTTCCTCAGTATTTTTCCTCTATAGGTGGAAGAGATGGAGCCAGCTCTCTCACTAACCTCTATAGAGTGTGGTTATTTTTTTGGTAAACACGATTGAAAAGTGCATCAGAAATTGAACTAGCTAGAAAGGTCTGTACAATAAGAGCTGTGTACAGATAGAGGAGCTCTGTAAGTGAGCTGTGTACAGATAGAGGAATTAGACACAAGTGCAACTCTTGGGTATCTTTATTGAGGAAACGTTTCGCCACACAGTGGCTTCATCAAGGAGAAGCTTGAAGAACAGGAGGAGAATGAGGTAATCAGTCCCTCAGCCTTGAGTCGAGACTCAAGGCTGAGGGACTGATTACCTCATTCTCCTGCTCTTCAAGCTTCTCCTTTGTATGGACTGATGAAGCCACTGTGTGGCGAAACGTTTCCTCAATAAAGATACCCAAGAGTTGCACATGTGTCTAATTCAACAACATGTCGGTTCTCTGAACCATTCATCTACAGATAGAGGAGCTCTGTAAGTGAGCTGTGTTCAGATAGAGAGTTATATACAAAGATACTAATATTTTCTCTAAAACAGAGATTTAATCAATGCTCCAGATTGAGAAAAATTGTTTGGTGAGGTAAACACACTTGAAGATCATTAGTGAACTTGTGGAAAACAAGCATCTTGTAACAGGGCGAGCAAGACGGCTCTTACAAGCCAGGTAATTACCAAACATGTTCGTTACATGGTGGAGTAGGCAATGTTTTAGTTGAACTTACGTCTTGCAGAGTTGAGGCTGAGCAGGTGAAGAAGCGGGAGCAAACACACACACACACACACACACACACACACACACACACACACACACACACACACACACACACACACACACACACACACACACACCATGCAACACCAGTAAGGAACCCACACCTGGTCAAACACGTCAAGAAATTGGAGAAGTGCGAAGGTTTGCAACAAGACTAGTCCCGGAGCTGAGGGGTTTACCCTATGAGGAGAGGTTAAGAGAACTCAACCTGGCAACACTGGAGGACAGAAGGGATAGGGGGTCACATGATAACAACATATAAAATACTGAGAGGAATTGACAAGGTGGATAGAGACAGAATGTTGCAGAGATGTGACACAGCAACAAGGGGTCACAGCTGGTAGTTAAAACTCAGATGAGTCATTGGGATGCTAGGATGTATTTCTTCAGCCTTAGAGTTGTCAGGAAGTGGAACAATCTGGATAGAGACGCAGTGGAGGCAGGAGCCATACATAGCTTTAAGATGAAGCAGGAAGAGGCGGGACCAGGAGCTGTAACTAGACTTCTGAAGCCACAAATAGGTAAGTACATACATACACACAAGGTGGGGAGGGAACCACCATGTTCGTATCATGGTAGTCGCTACGTCATGTAGTTCTGGATGCCTTGCTTATGCAAATCCAGATTCATAAAACATTCAGAGTTCGTGAATCCGGAGCTACGACTCTTGAATCCCCGGAGGTAAATCCATCATGTGTAATCCGCCGCGTTCTCGATACAAAAACACTCAAAGCGGATGTGTACTCTAACCTTACTTAATTGTTAGTCCTCCGCCTGTATGCAGAAAAGTGCGTGTGTACTCGCCCATTTGTACTTCCAGGAGTGTACTTCTGACTTACTGCCGATAAGAGTACAGAAATAAAACACTTTTTTGGTAAAGTTTGTCGTGTGATAAAGTTCCTCTCTGTGTAGAGCTTTGTCAAGTCATGTTTCACTCTGATTTTGAGGTGGTCAGTCCCTCAGCCTGGAGAAGAGTTCAGCTGTGGAGCGGGATATTTCTGTGCTTGTGGTGACAAGGGTGGCGCTGGGGGTTGATTTCCAGCTACTGGGCCCGTCTCCTACCCATGACTTGGGCTGGTATTTTGAGGCTCTTAGGCCTTAGTGCTCAACGTAGTGTCTCCTGCGCCAGCTCTCCTAGCCTTCTCAGCTCTCCTAGCATACTCAGCTCTCCTAGCCTTCTCAGCTCTCCTAGCATACTCAGCTCTCCTAGCCTTCTCAGCTCTCCTAGCATACTCAGCTCTCCTAGCCTTCTCAGCTCTCCTAGCATACTCAGCTCTCCTAGCCTTCTCAGCTCTCCTAGCATACTCAGCTCTCCTAACATTCTCAGCTCCCCAATCTGCCTCAGCCACATCTCAGTATGGACTAAGAGCGAGTTGCTCTTGGCTTGTGGGAGGCTCGTCTTGTATTGCAACCGCTGTGATCTGGTGGACACAACATCATTGCAACGATGCGAAGAGAGAGGGAGAGGAAGAATTGTGGAATAGTTGAAAAACGAAAAAAAAACGCGTGTTTTATTTTTTCAGTTTATTTCGTTTATGGTTAGTTAAGTTAAAAGGCTGTATGGTGTGTTTGTGTGTGTGTGTGTGTGTGTGTGTGTGTGTGTGTGTGTGTGTGTGTGTGTGTGTGTGTGTGTGTGTGTGTGTGTGTGTGTGTGTGTGTGTGTGTGTGTGTGTGTGTGTGTGTGTGTGTGTGTGTGTGTGTGTGTGTGTGTGTGTGAGTGTGTACTCACCTATTTACTCACCTATTTGTGGTTGCAGGGGTCGAGTCCTAGCTCCTGGCCCCGCCTCTTCACCGGTTGCTACTAGGCCCTCTCTCTCCCCGCTCCATGAGCTTTATCAAACCTCGTCTTAAAACTGTGTATGGTTCCTGCCTCCACTACGTCATTTCCTAGGCTATTCCACTGCCTTACAACTCTATGACTGAAGAAATACTTCCTACTATCTCTCTGACTCATTTGTGTCTTCAACTTCCAATTGTGGCCTCTTGTTTCTGTGTCCCCTCCCTGGAACATCCTGTCCTTGTCCACCTTGTCTATTCCACGCAGTATTTTATATGTCGTTATCATGTCTCCCCTGACCCTCCTGTCCTCCAGTGTCGTCAGGCCGATTTCCCTTAATCTTTCTTCATAGGACATTCCCCTTAGCTCTGGAACTAACCTTGTTGCAAACCTTTGTACTTTCTCTAGTTTCTTGACGTGCTTTATCAAGTGCGGGTTCCAAACAGGTGCTGCATACTCCAGTATGGGCCTGACATACACGGTGTACAGTGTCTTGAATGATTCCTTACTAAGGTATCGGAATGCTGTTCTCAGGTTTGCCAGGCGCCCATATGCTGCAGCAGTTATCTGATTGATGTGTGCTTCCGGAGACATGCTCGGTGTTATACTCACCCCAAGATCTTTCTCCTTGAGTGAGGTTTGCAGTCTTTGTCCACCTAGCCTATACTCTGTCTGCGGTCTTCTGTGCCCTTCCCCTATCTTCATGACTTTGCATTTGGCAGGATTAAATTCGAGAAGCCATTTGCTGGACCAGGTGTCCAGTCTGTCCAGGTCTCTTTGAAGTCCTGCCTGGTCCTCATCAGATTTAATTCTCCTCATTAACTTCACATCATCTGCAAACAGGGACACTTCTGAGTCTAACCCTTCCGTCATGTCGTTCACATATACCAAAAATAGCACTGGTCCTAAGACCGACCCCTGTGGGACCCCGCTCGTCACAGGTGCCCACTGTGATACATCATTACGTACCATGACTCGTTGTTGCCTCCCTGTCAGGTATTCTCTGATCCATTGCAGTGCCCTTCCTGTTATATGCGCCTGATGCTCTAGCTTCTGCACTAATCTCTTGTGAGGAACTGTGTCAAAGGCCTTCTTGCAGTCCAAGAAGATGCAATCAACCCACCCCTCTCTCTCTTGTCTTACTTCTGTTATTTTATCATAGAACTCCAGAAGGTTTGTGACACAGGATTTGCCTTCCGTGAATCCGTGCTGGTTGGCATTTATACTCCTGTTCCGTTCCAGGTGCTCCACCACTCTCCTCCTGATAATCTTCTCCATAATTTTGCATACTATACACGTCAATGACACAGGTCTATAGTTTAGTGCCTCTTTTCTGTCTCCTTTTTTGAAAATGGGAACTACATTTGCTGTCTTCCATACCTCAGGTAGTTGCCCAGTTTCCAGGGATGTGTTGAAGATTGTGGTAAGTGGTACACACAACATATCTGCTCCCTCTCTAAGGACCCATGGAGAGATGTTGTCCGGTCCCATTGCCTTTGAGGTATCGATGTCCCTTAGCAGTTTCTTTACCTCCTCCTCATCTGTATGTATGTCGTCCAACACTTGTTGGTGTATTCCTTGTTGGTGTCCCCATCTGGTCTGTCCCCCCAGAGTCCTTCCTGTCTCTACTGTAAATACTTCCTTAAATCTCGTGTTGAGCTCCTCACATACCTCTTGATCGTTTCTTGTGAGTTCCCCACCTTCTTTCCTCAGCCTTATCACCTGGTCCTTGACTGTTGTCTTCTTCCTAATGTGGCTATACAGCAGTTTCGGGTCAGATTTGACTTTCGATGCTATGTCGTTTTCATACTGTCTCTGGGCCTCCCTCCTTATCTGTGCATACTCGTTTCTGGCTCTTCTACTAATCTCCTTGTTTTCCTGGGTCCTATGCCTCCTGTACCTTTTCCATTCTCTGTTGCACTTAGCTTTTGCCTCCCTACACCTTCGGGTAAACCAAGGACTCGTCTTGGTCTTCCTATTATTTCTGTTTCCCTTGGGAACAAAACTTTCCTCTGCCTCCTTGCACTTTGTTGCCACATATTCCATCATCTCGTTTACTGATTTTCCTACCATTTCTCTGTCCCACTGAACCTCCTGCAGGAAGTTTCTCATACCTGTGTAGTCCCCCCTTTTGTAGTTTGGCCTGTCCCCTTCAGTTCCTGTTCCCTTCTCCACTTGTAACTCTACTATATAGTCAAAACTCAGAACCACATGATCGCTAGCTCCAAGGGGCCTCTCGTAAGTGATGTCCTCGATGTCTGAACTGCTCAGGGTGAACACAAGATCCAGTCTTGCTGGCTCATCCTCCCCTCTCTCTCTGGTTGTGTCCCTGACATGTTGATGCATGAGGTTTTCAAGTACCACATCCATCATCTTTGCTCTCCATGTTTCGGGACCCCCATGTGGCTCCAGGTTTTCCCAGTCGATCTCCCTGTGGTTGAAATCGCCCATTACCAGTAACTTTGCTCTGCTCGAGTGAGCTCTTCTTGCCACCTCAGCCAGTGTGTCCACCATCACCCTGTTGTTTTCTTCGTACTCCTCTCTTGGCCTCCTGCAGTTCTGTGGTGGGTTATACATCACTCCAATGACTACTTTATGTTCTCCGGACTGAATTGTACCTACAATGTAGTCTCTTTCTCCAATCATGTCCATGCCTTCCATTTCCTCAAATCCCCATTGGTGTTTTATGAGCAGTGCAACCCCTCCTCCCCCTCTACTCTTTCTATCTTTCCTCAGGATCTGATATCCTGTTGGGAAGATTGTGTCTGTTATTATCTCAGCGAGTTTTGTTTCTGTGACTGCTATGATGTCTGGGGATTTTTCACTGATTCTTTCATTCCACTCCTCATGTTTATTCATTATTCCATCCGCATTTGTGTACCAAACCTTTAGTTTCTTTTCTATCATTGTGGTCATGCAAGTGTATTGGGGTTGGGGGAGGGAGAGCCTTGGTGGGGGCCTATATGGGGCTGTGGTGTAGGTGGGGTATGTGCTGATGGGGGTGGGGTCAGAATGCCCATAAGGGACAGCTGTTGGGGTGAGGTTTGTGATAAGGGGGTTGGTGGCAGAGGGAACAGTGAGTGGGTTGGAGTATAGGTTGCTCAGTTGCGTTGGGAATGTCGCGGGTGGGGTCTTTTGGTGGGAGATTCTGTGGGGTGTGTTTGCCCTTCCTCCTGTGTCTGGGTCCTGCTCATTTTCATTGCTTCTCGTTCCTCCTTGCGTCTCTGTACCCTCTCTTTCAGTGTAGTCCTTTCTTCTTGTGTTCTGTCGCGGTCGAGGAATACTCTCTGGTACCCCTCTTTGTCTCTCAGTCTTGCTTTCTCTTGCAGAATCCTGATTCGAACTGATTCTTCCTTGAAAGTTACTCTGACAGGCCGTATCCTTCCACTTGCAAACCACCCAATTCTCTGAAAATTTGTCACCTGGGTCATATTGCCCTCCCCTATTGTTTTCATGATGTCTTCAATCATTTTTTTCTCCTCCTGTTTTATTTCTTCAAAGTTGGCCCCCTTGGCTTCTTGGAGCCCGTACACAAAAACTGACCTCGCCCTTTCCTCCTCCCACTGAGTCTCCATCTGCTTCCTCTGAGGCATTTTGTTTCCTTCCATTGACATGTTCTTGCCTTCAGTCCCTGTCATATCTGAAACATCTATTCTTAGTGGACTGTCTTTCCTGGCCAGCTGTCCCTTGCTACTGCAGTTGGCTGTTAGAGCCTCTGCATATAACAAACCTTCATTTTCTGCGGACCTGTCGCTTGATCTTAGTGTGTGTGTGTGTGTGTGTGTGATGTGTGTGTGTGTGTGTGAGTGTGAGTGTGTGTGTGTGTGTGTGTGTGTGATGTGTGTGTGTGTGTGTGTGTGTGTGTGTGTGTGTGTGTGTGTGTGTGTGTGTGTGTGTGTGTGTGTGTGTTTTCCCTCCTTGAAAACTAAAAGGGCATTTCGGGTGAATGTTTTTATCCAGAATGATCATTCTATTGAAAGGTTGACTGGTGGCACACTGGGTGGGGAAGAATGATGAGAGGGATGGATAGAATGATGAGGGGGATTGATAGAATGATGAGGGGGATTGATAGAATGATGAGGGGGATTGATAGAATGATGAGGGGGATTGATAGAATGATGAGGGGGATTGATAAAATGATGGAAGAGGGACGAATATTTAGAATGATGTTGTACCCACAGTGTAACTATCATAATGTAACAACCCACAATAGTTGTTCCCACACTGGAACTATCGTATAGAATAATAAAAACACAGAGTATACAAGTAGTCTTACCTAGTTCCCACAAGTTGAGTCCCACTACTGTCCTGTACCCACGGGATCTACCTCCCACCCTCCCACCCCAGTGGCCTAACACAGAGACACTAACTACCCAATTACCGGGCCATTCTTTAGGGAAATTGGGTGGTACGGTTGACTCACCATGGTTGAAGGGCTGTGTGTGTAGGTGATTGGTGTAGGATAGCCACAACCTGACTGGTCAAAACACCGGGTCCTCTACTACTAGACGGAGAATCGAGCCTGCACCAGTCCCTGGACTTACCCACACATGTTTAGCGTTTGATTAATTGGGTTTAAAACCTATCGGACTATATTCGTCAGGAAACGGGACAAGTGTTTCCTGACGAGGGTATTAAGTCATATAACCCGCAGCTGGAGCTTTTGGTCACCTGACCGAAGCCTTCCACTGGCTTACCACTCCACCTCTTCAAAAATTTTAGACCCGTACCTTGTTAAGTTGTGTTTATTCACCAGAAAAACCAGACAAGTTTCTCCAAACCCTGATCTTACATAGACGATCCATTTTTACTCTGATCTACCCAGTATCTCATTCATTTTTACTCTGATCTACCCAGTATCTCATTCATTTTTACTCTGATCTACCCAGTATCTCAGTCATTCTTACTCTGATCTACCCAGTACCTCAGTCATTTTTACTCTGATCTACCCAGTATCTCAGTCATTCTTACTCTGATCTACCCAGTATCTCAGTCATTCTTACTCTGATCTACCCAGTATCTCAGTCATTTTTACTCTGATCTACCCAGTATCTCAGTCATTTTTACTCTGATCTACCCAGTATCTCAGTCATTTTTACTCTGATCTACCCAGTATCTCAGCCATTCTTACTCTGATCTACCCAGTATCTCAGTCATTTTTACTCTGATCTACCCAGTACCTCAGCCATTCTTACTCTGATCTACCCAGTATCTCAGTCATTTTTACTCTGATCTACCCAGTACCTCAGCCATTCTTACTCTGATCTACCCAGTACCTCAGTCATTTTTACTCTGATCTACCCAGTACCTCAGCCATTCTTACTCTGATCTACCCAGTACCTCAGCCATTCTTACTCTGATCTACCCAGTATCTCAGCCATTCTTACTCTGATCTACCCAGTACCTCAGCCATTCTTACTCTGATCTACCCAGTATCTCAGCCATTCTTACTCTGATCTACCCAGTACCTCAGCCATTCTTACTCTGATCTACCCAGTATCTCAGCCATTCTTACTCTGATCTACCCAGTACCTCAATCATTCTTACTCTGATCTACCCAGTATCTCAGTCATTCTTACTCTGATCTACCCAGTATCTCAGTCATTTTTACTCTGATCTACCCAGTATCTCAGCCATTCTTACTCTGATCTACCCAGTATCTCAGCCATTCTTACTCTGATCTACCCAGTATCTCAGTCATTCTTACTCTGACCTACCCAGTATCTCAGTCATTCTTACTCTGATCTACCCAGTATCTCAGTCATTTTTACTCTGATCTACCCAGTATCTCAGCCATTCTTACTCTGATCTACCCAGTATCTCAGCCATTCTTACTCTGATCTACCCAGTACCTCAGCCATTCTTACTCTGATCTACCCAGTATCTCAGCCATTCTTACTCTGATCTACCCAGTACCTCAGCCATTCTTACTCTGATCTACCCAGTATCTCAGTCATTCTTACTCTGATCTACCCAGTATCTCAGCCATTTTTACTCTGATCTACCCAGTACCTCAGCCATTCTTACTCTGATCTACCCAGTACCTCAGCCATTCTTACTCTGATCTACCCAGTATCTCAGCCATTCTTACTCTGATCTACCCAGTATCTCAGCCATTCTTACTCTGATCTACCCAGTATCTCAGCCATTCTTACTCTGATCTACCCAGTATCTCAGTCATTCTTACTCTGATCTACCCAGTATCTCAGCCATTTTTACTCTGATCTACCCAGTACCTCAGCCATTCTTACTCTGATCTACCCAGTACCTCAGCCATTCTTACTCTGATCTACCCAGTATCTCAGCCATTTTTACTCTGATCTACCCAGTACCTCAGCCATTCTTACTCTGATCTACCCAGTACCTCAGCCATTCTTACTCTGATCTACCCAGTATCTCAGCCATTCGTACTCTGATCTACCCAGTACCTCAGCCATTCTTACTCTGATCTACCCAGTATCTCAGTCATTCTTACTCTGATCTACCCAGTATCTCAGTCATTCTTACTCTGACCTACCCAGTATCTCAGTCATTCTTACTCTGATCTACCCAGTATCTCAGTCATTTTTACTCTGATCTACCCAGTATCTCAGCCATTCTTACTCTGATCTACCCAGTATCTCAGCCATTCTTACTCTGATCTACCCAGTACCTCAGCCATTCTTACTCTGATCTACCCAGTATCTCAGCCATTCTTACTCTGATCTACCCAGTACCTCAGCCATTCTTACTCTGATCTACCCAGTATCTCAGTCATTCTTACTCTGATCTACCCAGTATCTCAGCCATTTTTACTCTGATCTACCCAGTACCTCAGCCATTCTTACTCTGATCTACCCAGTACCTCAGCCATTCTTACTCTGATCTACCCAGTATCTCAGCCATTTTTACTCTGATCTACCCAGTACCTCAGCCATTCTTACTCTGATCTACCCAGTACCTCAGCCATTCTTACTCTGATCTACCCAGTACCTCAGCCATTCTTACTCTGATCTACCCAGTACCTCAGCCATTTTTACTCTGATCTACCCAGTACCTCAGTCATTCTTACTCTGATCTACCCAGTATCTCAGTCATTCTTACTCTGATCTACCCAGTACCTCAGCCATTCTTACTCTGATCTACCCAGTATCTCAGTCATTCTTACTCTGATCTACCCAGTACCTCAGTCATTCTTACTCTGATCTACCCAGTATCTCAGTCATTCTTACTCTGATCTACCCAGTACCTCAGTCATTCTTACTCTGATCTACCCAGTATCTCAGTCATTCTTACTCTGATCTACCCAGTATCTCAGTCATTCTTACTCTGATCTACCCAGTACCTCAGCCATTCTTACTCTGATCTACCCAGTATCTCAGTCATTCTTACTCTGATCTACCCAGTATCTCAGCCATTCTTACTCTGATCTACCCAGTACCTCAGCCATTCTTACTCTGATCTACCCAGTATCTCAGTCATTCTTACTCTGATCTACCCAGTACCACATTAAGCAGGCATAACTTTTTTAAAATATTAAGCAGGCATAACTTATTTAAAATATTAAGCAGGCATAACTTATTTAAAATATTAAGCAGGCATAACTTATTTAAAATATTAAGCAGGCATAACTTATTTAAAATATTAAGCAGGCATAACTTATTTAAAATATTAAGCAGGCATAACTTTTTTAAAATATTAAGCAGGCATAACTTATTTAAAAAATCAAGCAGGCATAACTAATATAAAAATCATTTACATTGGACAGTCGACTTATTTATATTCATGGTCTTCCATTTTCTACCTCCAGCTCGACATATATTCAGAAGTCACACACACAAAATATTTTATATGTAAAAATATCCTTATATGTTGAGCTAATTCTGATTTCAGGTTTGAAAACAGTAGATTGTCAGGTTTGAAGCCTGTCTACTGCCCAAGTGTTATTAAGCCATCGTATCTATATGTTAATGTAGCCAAAGTCCCCGCCCCGTGACGCGGGGGGGGGGGAATGTGGCTAGGCCTGGGGACAGTTGGTCCCAGAAGATAAGGAGGTACTTGTACCTCCTGCCATGGCAGACACAGGTCTCAAGACACAGGTCTCTAGACACAGGTCTCAAGACACAGGTCTCAAGACACAGGTCTCAAGACACAGGTCTCAAGACACAGGTCTCAAGACACAGGTCTCAAGACACAGGTCTCAAGACACAGATCTCAAGACACAGGTCTCAAGACACAGGTCTCAAGACACAGGTCTCAAGACACAGATCTCAAGACACAGGTCTCAAGACACAGGTCTCAAGACACAGGTCTCAAGACACAGATCTCAAGACACAGGTCTCAAGACACAGGTCTCAAGACACAGGTCTCAAGACACAGGTCTCAAGACACAGATCTCAAGACACAGGTCTCAAGACACAGGTCTCAAGACACAGATCTCAAGACACAGGTCTCAAGACACAGGTCTCAAGACACAGGTCTCAAGACACAGATCTCAAGACACAGGTCTCAAGACACAGGTCTCAAGACACAGATCTCAAGACACAGGTCTCAAGACACAGGTCTCAAGACACAGATCTCAAGACACAGATCTCAAGACACAGGTCTCAAGACACAGATCTCAAGACACAGGTCTCAAGAACCAGGTCTCAAGACACAGGTTTCAAGACACAGGTCTCAAGACACAGATCTCAAGACACAGGTCTCAAGACACAGATCTCAAGACACAGGTCTCAAGACACAGGTCTCAAGACGCAGATCTCAAGACACAGGTCTCAAGACACAGGTCTCAAGACGCAGATCTCAAGACACAGGTCTCAAGACACAGGTCTCAAGACGCAGATCTCAAGACACAGGTCTCAAGACACAGATCTCAAGACACAGGTCTCAAGACACAGATCTCAAGACACAGGTCTCAAGACACAGGTCTCAAGACACAGGTCTCAAGACACAGGTCTCAAGACACAGGTCTCAAGACACAGGTCTCAAGATACAGGTCTCAAGACACAGGTCTCAAGACACAGGTCTCAAGACACTGCCAAGACAGGCAGTCAAGGTCGGCTAGTCAAGAACAAAAACAATAATTATATATCAGAAAGAAATGATTATAAATACGACCATAATTTTCAAAGGGGTGGACCGGTAAGCCAGCGGAAGGCCTCGGTCAGATGGCCAAAAGCTCCAACGGCGGGTCATAATGTGACTAATCCCGCGTCAGGAAACACTTGTCCTGTTTCCTGACGAACCTTACCTAACTAATCTATGTAAAAACTCACTGGTAAGTATTATTATATTAATAGGGAATCACTAAACCCATAGGGGTCATAGTACCTGGGAGGCATTTAGGTTTGAGCCAAGGAAGTTGAGAGCAAGTCCAATTCCATGGATTAAGAGCCCCCTGAGTGGTAGTAAACGAGTATACTATACGTGGTGTATTGTGTCACCTGCCTGGGACAATAAGACACAAGGAGGAACACAACAGGACTACTGGCCCATACTTGGCAGGTCCTTCTCAAACCCAACCCAGTATTAAAAATATTTGCCCAACCCATTTTTAGTGGTACTCAGGCAATAACCTTCGATACCCTTTGTGCTTTGTTGAATATTATGGTTTTATTGATTTTTGTGGTGACTAGGGACGTACGTTCATTTTTCTAATATATTCATAAAATATACACTGAGATATACACATCTCTCTGTGTATATACACTGAGATATACACATCTCTCTGTGTTTACACTAAGATATACACATCTCTCAGTGTGTATACACTGAGATATACACATCTCTCAGTGTGTATACACTGAGATATACACATCTCTCAGTGTGTATACACTGAGATATACACATCTCTCAGTGTGTATACACTGAGATATACACATCTCTCAGTGTGTATACACTGAGAGGTAACTGCTTAATGCTTCAGCTAGTGTCTACAAGGTTGTCTTATAAGTAAGTTTGCTGATGATACAAAGATAGGCCGTATAATTCACTCTGAGGAGGATATCAATGAACTCCAGGACGATTTGAACAAATTAATGTCTTGGTCTGAGAAATGGCAGATGAAGTTTAATGTGGATAAGTGTAAGGTACTTGCCCTTGGTAATGAAAATAACCCTCGAAGCTATAATCTAGGTGAAGTAGAGCTTGGTCATACAGAATGTGAAAAAGACTTGGGAGTCATGGTAAGCAGAAATCTAAAGCCAAGACAGCAGTGCCTCAGTGTGCGCAACAAGGCCAACAGATTACTTGGATTTATCTCAAGAAGTATAAGCAACAGAAGTCCAAAAGTTATTTTACAGCTCTATACATCACTAGTGAGGCCTCATTTAGATTATGCTGCTCAGTTTTGGTCCCCTTACTACAGGATGGACATAGACTCATTAGAGAACATACAGAGAAGAATGACTAAAATGATTTACTGTGTAAGGAACCTCCCGTATGAAGATAGACTTAAAGCCTTAAATCTCCACTCTCTGGAGAGGCGTAGAATGAGGGGAGATATCATTGAAGTGTATAAGTGGATGACGGGCATAAACAAGGGAGATATTAATAAAGTACTGAGGGTGTCGAACCAGGTAAGAACCAGGAATAATGGATTTAAGTTGGATAAGTTTAGATTTAGAAAGGACATAGGTAAGTACTGGTTTTCTAACAGAGTTGTAGATGCGTGGAACAGTCTTCCCAGTGGGGTGATAGAGGCTTGGACCTTGGGTAGCTTTAAGAAGAGACTGGACAAATATATGAGTGGGAGGGGCTGGGTTTGATTGGTGTCATTGGGTACGGGAGTTATTTCTTGATAAGGACCTGCCTCGCATGGGCCAGTAGGCCTTCTGCAGTGTTCCTCCATTCTTATGTTCTTATGGATAAAGTGTCTCCAAGTTCGTCTTCTAAGTGGATAAAGTGTCTCCAAGTTCGTCTTCTAAGTGGATAAAGTGTCTCCAAGTTCGTCTCCTAAGCGGATAAAGTGTCTCCAAGTTCGTCTTCTAAGTGGATAAAGTGTCTCCAAGTTCGTCTCCTAAATGGATAAAGTGTCTCCAAGTTCGTCTTCTAAGTGGATAAAGTGTCTCCAAGTTCGTCTTCTAAGTGGATAAAGTGTCTCCAAGTGGTCTTATATGTTCGCTGTAAAAGTCTTGTGTATTGTCGAAGTAACAACGTTAGCTTCGTAATAATGTTGGTAGAATTACCGACAATATGTAAAGTAAAAGGACACAAGTGCAACTAATGTGACATTTTATTGTGGCAACGCTTCGCTCTCCAGGAGCTTTATCAAGTAAAGGCTTGATAAAGCTCCTGGAGAGCGAAACGTTGCCACAATAAAATGTCACATTAGTTGCACTTGTGTCCTTTTACTTTACATGCGTAAATGTGTTCATTGAGGCGGGTGTCGAGGTTTCTTGCTGTTTCACCTACATAAATCTTGTCGCAGCCTCCACAGGGTATAGTGTAAACCCCTGCATTGACTGGTTCGTGGTGCTTGGATTTTGTCCTGGTTAGATCCTTTATTGAAGTGCTAGAAGCGATGGCGACTCTGGTGTTAGCTTGTGAAAGTACTTTAGAGACGTTCAGTGCAACCTGGCTGTTGGGAAGAATTATAACTTTGTTGAGAGTGGTGTTGATGCGTGGAGAATTAATGATCTGAAGAGCTCTTTTCTTGCAGTCTTTGATGAAAAAGGAAGGAAAATGTAACTCAGTTAATGTTTGGTGAATGTAATTACATTCCTCGTCAAGAAACTCAGGACTGAAAGTTAAGACACTTGTGCAACATCTGGATATCTTTATTGTAGACGTTTCGCCCTCCAGTGGCTTTATCAATACAGATTCTTGGACATAATAAGAAATACGAAGAACTAAAGCCACTGGATGGCGAAACGTCTACGATAAAGATAACCAGATGTTGCAAAAGTGTCTTAACTTTCATCTTGTCGGTATTGTATACCCGTCTTGCACAAACTCAGGACTACAAATTCGGTATTATGCTCTAAGGGAAAAACCCGATGATGATGCCTCTTTTTGTCGGTTTTCTAAACCATTCAACACATCTGTCAGACACTGCAACATCATGGGATCTTGGTACAAAGACTTCAACGCTTGCCCAACCTTTGGACGACGACCTACTTACACTAGTGGCAGGTCCCACTGTGATCCCGCCGCCTCCTGCTTCACCTCATCTGACTGCAGTATATAAGCCACCTCTCTGGCCCTGTGCTGCACTTCCTACAAGAGTGGTGGACTGAACACATCGATTCCAGGTTGAGGGACTGATTACCTCAAACTCCTCCTCTCCTTACCCATTTCTACTTTGTGGATGAATGGTTCAGAGAACCGACATGTTGATAAATTAGACATTGAAAAACAGAAGGAGAATGAGGTAATCAGTCCCTCAACCTTGAGTCGATGTGGTCAGTCCATCAATCTTGAATAGAATACGGCATACTTTGTATTGGACTGATGAAGTCACTGTGTGGCGAAACGTTTCTTTAATAAAGATTACCATGTGTTGCATAAGTGTCTCAATTCTTCAACTTGTCGGTTTTCTAATCCATTCATCACACCTATACGCATGTAGGAACGATAACTTGAACAACGCCTGTGTACAACACCGAAATTCCACCAATCATCTCATGAAATTCAGAGACGCCCAATTAGTGATCAAAAAAACTAATTTCCGCCGACGCAAGTACCTCGAATCAGCACTGATCGCTGTTTCGAATACAATTAAACAAAACAACGGCAGCTTCACCATCTCCGAAGTCTTAGCAAGAATCCTCCTGAAAACAGTAAACCCTGCCATCACATAGTCTCTCCTGTTATACTACACAAAGCACATTACAGAGAGTGAACACTGAAACAAGCTGCCTCATTCCAGTCTATATTTGTCCAACCTATTTTTATGTTACCCAAGTAATAGCTTTTGTATCATTTTACTCATGTACGAATTAATTGCTCTACCATATTGTATTACTACTGCTACTACTACAACTTTTGTCACTACTACTACTACTACTACTACTACTACTACTACTACTACTACTACTACTACTACTACTACTACTACTACTACTACTACTACCGCTAGTATTGCACCTCACACTGAGCCTGTATATACCCTGTGTGTCCATGTACTGTTTGTATCGGCTTGACAAAGCTCCTGGAGAGCGAAACGTTGCCACAATAAAATGTCACATTAGTTGCACTTGTGTCCTTTTACTTTACAACGTTAGCTTTCTTACGCTCTGGTTAACGTCAGTCTTTGAAAGTTACAATAAGTTTTACAGAACGCGAATCAGTGATACGATACTAGGTTCATGAATCAGGTATCGTAGGCCTTCCCTGAATAAGAAAAGGGTATGGTAGGCCTTCCCTGAATAAGAAAAGGGTATGGTAGGCCTTCCCTGAATAAGAAAAGGGTATGGTAGGCCTTCCCTGAATAAGAAAAGGGTATGGTAGGCCTTCCCTGAATGAGAAAAGAGTATGGTAGGCCTTCCCTGAATAAGAAAAGGGTATGGTAGGCCTTCCCTGAATAAGAAAAGGGTATGGTAGGCCTTCCCTGAATAAGAAAAGGGTATGGTAGGCCTTCCCTGAATAAGAAAAGGGTATGGTAGGCCTTCCCTGAATAAGAAAAGGGTATGGTAGGCCTTTCCTGAAGGAGAGACTACTATGGTAGGTTCACCTGAATTAGAATCTCTAAAAGACATTTAACTTTTTCAATTTCAACCCCCCTATCCACCCCCTGTCCATCCCTCCCTATCCACCCCCTGTCCATCCACCCCTATCCACCCCCTGCCCCTCCCCTCCCCATTCCCCCTTCCTCCTAAAAAAAACTCGCCCCCGGCCACACGGGCGAGAGAGATACGCAAAAACATATATAAATTTAAAAAAAGAGTCGTTTGACGTTTTTCGTTGTGGCTGGGAACTGTACATTGTTAGTGCAGGAAATGGGTTAAAAACACGGTTTGTGTGTGTGTTTTTGTGTTTGTGTGTGTGTGTTTGTGTGTATGTGTGTGTGTTTGTATGTATGTGTGTGTGTTTTTTTGTGTTTGTGTGTGTGTTTTTGTGTTTGTGTGTGTGTGTTTGTGTGTATGTGTGTGTGTGTGTGTGTGTGTGTGTGTGTTTTTTTGTGTTTGTGTGTGTGTTTTTGTGTTTGTGTGTGTGTGTTTGTGTGAACATGTGCGTGTGTGTGTATGTGTGTTTGTGTGTATGTGTGTGTGTGTGTGTGTGTGTGTGTGTGTGTGTGTGTGTATGTGAGTGTGTTTGTGTGTGTATGTACTCAGTTATTTGTGGTTGCAGGGGACGAGTCGTAGTTCCTGGCCCCACCTCTTCGTTAGTCGTTACTAGGTTCCCTCCCTGCTCCAAGCGCTTTATCGTACCTCTTCTTGTGTGTGTGTGTGTGTGTATGTGTGTGTGTGTGTGTGTGTGTGTGTGTGTGTGTGTGTGTGTGTGTGTGTGTGTGTGTGTGTGTGTGTGTGTGTGTGTGTGTACCCAGCTATGTGTACACAGCCTCAGGGAGAGGAACATAAAAATCGGTCTTGGAAAATCTTAAATCTGTCGTGGAGGTCAATCATTATTTTACTTTCTGTGCTGCTTCCTTCATTCCCTGCCTCTATCCTGTAAGGAGTGCCACTTCCTGACACTCCCCTGGCACTCCCTGGCACCCCCAGTCAAGAAAAGTAAGGAAATGAGAGAGTTGGGTTCCAATCCACGGGGGCCATTGACCCCTTAACTATATACACCTAACTATCACCTACTCCCCCTTTCCCTTAAATGGAAATAATGAAAATTCTCTCCCTTTCCACCCCAGAACCAAACAATGGAAGGGGGAAATAACCCCTTCCTTCCCCCAGTCATCTCCCTCTCATCCCGTGGTATACCAACACTGTTTACTTTCAATCACGTAAACTCGATTTGCACAAGAGTTGGCAAAAAAATTATCCCAAGGCGAGAGGAAAACACGAATATTTCTTCACGAAAGTCAAACTAAGAAAGAAAAGTTACCTCGGGTGATTTAGATAATCTCTAGACAAACGTTGCGTTGTTGAAAACTGCAGCGAAAATTTCTCGAACGTGGTGGATTTGCGGTTGCATAGTTGGCCAGGTCTGTTCTTCGGTAGGTATTTAGATGGTTGCTAGGTCAACAGAGCCGTTAACGGGTGCACTCAAAGCCGATAACAGGTACAAGTGAACCAGACAACGGCTGTCAGCACAACAGGCCACGGACACAAACAGAAGCCAGCAATGGGGACAGATTATTCGACAACAGAAGTAAACTGGAGTCGAGAACGACCACCACAGCTCATCATCTTCAACACGTCTCGACCTCAAAGCACGTCTCGTCCTCAAAGCACGTCTCGTCCTCAAAGCACGTCTCGTCCTCAAAGCACGTCTCGACCTCAGTCATGTTTCGACCAAAGGATAAAATACGACCCAGGAGTTTGAACAGACCCTGAGGGGTACAGAGTATCAATTAAAACTTCCAAGACACGATTATTTTCCTTTGAACGTTGACTTTCAGTATATATATATATATATATATATATATATATATATATATATATATATATATATATATATATATATATATATATATATATATATATTTATATATATATATATATATATATATATATATATATATATATATATATATATATTATATATATATATATATATATATATATATATATATATATATATATATATATATATATATATATATATATATATATATATATTATTTATTATTATTATCACACTGGCCGATTCCCACCAAGGCAGGGTGGCCCGGAAAAGAAAAACTTTCACCATCATTCACTCCATCACTGTCTTCCCAGAAGGGTGCTTTACACTACAGTTTTTAAACTGCAACATTAACACCCCTCCTTCAGAGTGCAGGCACTGTACTTCCCATCTCCAGGACTCAAGTCCGGCCTGCCGGTTTCTCTGAACCCCTTCATAAATGTTACTTTGCTCACACTCCAACAGCATGTCAAGTATTAAAAACCATTCGTCTCCATTCCCTCCTATCAAACACGTTCACGCACGCCTGCTGGAAGTCCAAGCCCCTCGCACACAAAACCTCCTTTACCCCCTCCCTCCAACCTTTCCTAGGCCGACCCCTACCCCGCCTTCCTTCCACTACAGACTGATACACTCTTGAAGTCATTCTGTTTCGCTTCATTCTCTCTACATGTCCGAACCACCTCAACAACCCTTCCTCAGCCCTCTGGACAACAGTTTTGGTAATCCCGCACCTCCTCCTAACTTCCAAACTACGAATTCTCTGCATTATATTCACACCACACATTGCCCTCAGACATGACATCTCCACTGCCTCCAGCCTTCTCCTCGCTGCAACATTCATCACCCATGCTTCACACCCATATAAGAGTGTTGGTAAAACTATACTCTCATACATTCCCCTCTTTGCCTCCAAGGACAAAGTTCTTTGTCTCCACAGACTCCTAAGTGCACCACTCACCCTTTTCCCCTCATCAATTCTATGATTCACCTCATCCTTCATAGACCCATCCGCTGACACGTCCACTCCCAAATATCTGAATACATTCACCTCCTGATAAATTAGACACATGTGCAACTCTTGGGTATCTTTATTGAGGAAACGTTTCGCCACACAGTGGCTTCATCAGTCCATACGTAGGAGAAACTTGAAGAACAGGAGGAGAATGAGGTAATCAGTCCCTCAACCTTGAGTCGATGTGTTCAGTCCATCAATCTTGAATAGAATACGGCATATCAGCGGAGAAGCAACTTATAAACCGTATGGCAGGAGAGGTGCAGCAGTCATAGGTGGTGTCACATTTGTTCAATGTGGAAGTAGGTCGTGCCCAAGAATTAGGCAAGCGAAGAATTCCTAATTCGCTTGCCTAATTCTTGGGCACGACCTACTTCCACATTGAACAAATGTTACACGACCTATGACTGCTGCACCTCTCCTGCCATACGGTTTATAAGCTGCTTCTCCGCTGATATGCCGTATTCTATTCAAGATTGATGGACTGAACACATCGACTCAAGGTTGAGGGACTGATTACCTCATTCTCCTCCTGTTCTTCAAGTTTCTCCTACGTATGGACTGATGAAGCCACTGTGTGGCGAAACGTTTCCTCAATAAAGATACCCAAGAGTTGCACATGTGTCTAATTTATCAACATGTCGGTTCTCTGAACCATTCATCTACATTCACCTCCTCCATACTCTCTCCCTCCAATCTGATATCCAATCTTTCATCAACTAATATTTTTTTATCCTCATAACCTTACTCTTTCCTGTATTCACTTTTAATTTTCTTCTTTTGCATACCCTACCAAATTCATCCACCAATCTCTGCAACTTCTCTTCAGAATCTCCCAAGAGCACAGTGTCATCAGCAAAGAGCAACTGTGACAACTCCCACTTTATGTGTGATTCTTTATCTTTTAACTCCACGCCTCTTGCCAAGACCCTCGCATTTACTTCTCTTACAACCCCATCTATAAATATATTAAATAACCACGGTGACATCACACATCCTTGTCTGAGGCCTACCTTTACTGGGAAATAATTTCCCTCTTTCCTACATACTCTAACTTGAGCCTCACTATCCTCGTAAAAACTCTTCACTGCTTTCAGTAACCTACCTCTTACACCATACACCTGCAACATCTGCCACATTGCCTCCCTATCCACCCTGTCATACGCCTTTTCCAAATCCATAAATGCCACAAAGACCTCTTTAGCCTTATCTAAATACTGTTCACTTATATGTTTCACTGTAAACACCTGGTCCACACACCCCCTACCTTTCCTAAAGCCTCCTTGTTCATCTGCTATCCTATTCTCCGTCTTACTTTTAATTCTTTCAATAATAACTCTACCATACACTTTACCAGGTATACTCAACAGACTTATCCCCCTATAATTTTTGCACTCTCTTTTGTCCCCTTTGCCTTTATACAAAGGAACTATGCATGCTCTCTGCCAATCCCTAGGTACCTTACCCTCTTCCATACATTTATTAAATAATTGCACCAACCACTCCAAAACTATATCCCCACCTGCTTTTAACATTTCTTTCTTTATCCCATCAATCCCGGCTGTCTTACCCCCTTTCATTTTACCTACTGCCTCACGAATTTCCCCCACACTCACAAATGGCTCTTCCTCACTCCTACAAGATGTTGTTCCTCCTTCTCCTATACACGAAATCACAGCTTCCCTATCTTCATCAACATTTAACAATCCCTCAAAATATTCCCTCCATCTTCCCAATGCCTCTAACTCTCCATTTAATAACTCTCCTCTCCTATTTTTAACTGACAAATCCATTTGTTCTCTAGGCTTTCTTGTTAATCTCACTCCAAAACTTTTTCTTATTTTCAACAAAATTTGTTGATAACATCTCACCCACTCTCTCATTTGATCTCTTTTTACATTGCTTCACCACTCTCTTAACCTCTCTCTTTTTCTCCATATACTCTTCCCTCCTTGCATCACTTCTACTTTGTAAAAACTTCTCATATGCTAACTTTTTCTCCCTTACTACTCTCTTTACATCATCATTCCACCAATCGCTCCTCTTCCCTCCCGCACCCACTTTCCTGTAACCACAAACTTCTGCTGAACACTCTACCCCATACCTCTTCGACCCCATTGCCTATGTTCTCATTAGCCCATCTATCCTCCAATAGCTGTTTATATCTTTCCCTGACTGCCTCCTCTTTTAGTTTATAAACCTTCACCTCTCTCTTCCCTGATGCTTCTATTCTCCTTGTATCCCATCTACCTTTTACTCTCAGTGTAGCTACAACTAGAAAGTGATCTGATATATCTGTGGCCCCCTCTATAAACATGTACATCCTGAAGTCTACTCAACAGTCTTTTATCTACCAATACATAATCCAACAAACTACTGTCATTTCGCCCTACATCATATCTTGTATACTTATTTATCCTCTTTTTCTTAAAATATGTATTACCTATAACTAAACCCCTTTCTATACAAAGTTCAATCAAAGGGCTCCCATTATCATTTACACCTGGCACCCCAAACTTACCTACCACACCCTCTCTAAAAGTTTCTCCTACTTTAGCATTCAGGTCCCCTACCACAATTACTCTCTCACTTGGTTCAAAGGCTCCTATACATTCACTTAACATCTCCCAAAATCTCTCTCTCTCCTCTGCATTCCTCTCTTCTCCAGGTGCATACACGCTTATTATGACCCACTTCTCGTATCCAACCTTTACTTTAATCCACATAATTCTTGCATTTACACATTCATATTCTCTTTTCTCCGTCCATAACTGATCATTCAACATTACTGCTACCCCTTCCTTTGCTCTAACTCTCTCAGATACTCCAGATTTAATCCCATTTATTTCCCCCCACCGAAACTCTCCTACCCCCTTCAGCTTTGTTTCGCTTAGGGCCAGGACATCCAACTTCTTTTCATTCATAACATCAGCAATCATCTGTTTCTTGTCATCCGCACTACATCCACGCACATTCAAGCATCCCAGTTTTATAAAGTTTTTCTTCTTCTCTTTTTTAGTAAATGTCTACAGGAGAAGGGGTTACGAGCCCATTGCTCCCGGCATTTTAGTCGCCTCATACGACACGCATGGCTTACGGAGGAAAGATTCTTTTCCACTTCCCCACGGACAATAGAAGAAATAAAGAAGAACAAGAGCTATTTAGAAAAAGGAGAAAAACCTAGATGTATGTATATATATATGCATGTGCGTGTCTGTGAAGTGTGACCAAAGTGTAAGTTGGAGTAGCAAGATATCCCTGTTATCTAGCGTGTTTATGAGACAGAAAAAGACACCAGCAATCCTACCATCATGCAAAACAGTTACAGGTTTCTGTTTCACAGTCATCTGGCAGGATGGTAGTACTTCCCTGGGTGGTTGCTGTCTACCAACCTATATATATATATATATATATATATATATATATATATATATATATATATATATATATATATATATATATTTTATATATATATATATGTCGTGCCGAATATGTAAAACTGGTCAATTAGCAAGAACTCATTTAAAATTAAGTCCTTTTTAAAATTTTCTCTTATACGTTTAAAGATATATTTTTTTCATTAATGTTAATGTAAAAATTTATAATTTTGCTCCAAAAGAATCTTAGAAAACTTACCTAACCTTATTATAACAAGGACAATTTATTTTAGCCTAACCCAACTAAATATATTTTAGATTTGTTTACAGTAATTTAATACTAAACAAACACAGTGAAATATATTTTCTTCGTTAGGTTCAGAATGATTTTGGCTAAATTATTGCATACACAAATTTTCACTTGTCCTATATGGCAAGATGAGCGTTGCTATTTAAGCCAAGATCGCAAGTTCTGCCTATTCGGCACGACATATATATATATATATATATATATATATATATATATATATATATATATATATATATATGTCGCTACTAAAACCTCATCATAACACTGTAGCCAAATTTAGCAAAGCACCATAACATTACCTTTAGCACCATAACACTAGCGTAGCACCATAACATGAGAGAGAGAGAGAGAGAGAGAGAGAGAGAGAGAGAAAGTAGCGAGTACAATTTGACTTCTCGTGGGTTCATAGCGCCCCAGCAGTTGACTGCTGCAACACCGGATGATCAACTAGTCCGTGCAGAGAGCAGAGAGGCTTCAGTACTGCGGTTGCAACATCCAGTATATAACCCCTGCTCTGAAAACCAGACTTTAGATGACGTTTCGGTCCGTTGCTGGACCATTATCAGGTGACGACTGACGGGGATACTAGAGAGAAGACTAGAGGAGGACCTAAGGAAGAAGATCTGAAGGATCCCAAGGGATATGAGCCCCCCCTGTGCCTGGCTTTCTTTTGTTATTCTGGCTTATTGACTTTCCAGAGTTAGTAAACCAACGCTCCTCTCTCTCTCTCTCTCTCTCTCTCTCTCTCTCTCTCTCTCTCTCTCTCTCTCTCTCTCTCTCTCTTGATCAGAAACGAACGTGAGAGTAATTCAATTTAGAGAGCAAGACGTTGAATGGCAGACACGAACATGGAGGCGAAGAAAGTAGGAACTCTTCCCTCTGTAAATTCTTAAGTGGAATACGAAAGATAAAGTTAAGACAGAGATGATATAACATTTTTCCAAGTGGATTGTTGTTATGATTACTTTGTAGAGAGAGTGAGAGTGAGTGTGAGGGAGAGAGAGAGAGAGAGAGAGAGAGAGAGAGCATGAATGAGATGGATTACCTGTTCATTGCTGAGTCTCCACACAGGAGGATGGGGAATGGGGGAGAGAGAGAACTCATTCACTGAGGTTCCAAAGGTGCTATGATGAGATATACGGAATGAGACAGAGAGAGAAAGTGAGAGACAGAAAGCTAGGGAGAAAAAGAAAGTAATGTAGGGCATAAGGAGAATATCTATATCTAACTTATGTGTTTATCTGCGGCTGCTTCTCATTAGATGAGATAGGTATAGTATAGCAGAAGGCTCTCTTCCCACCCTTCGTTCACACCCCTCCATACTGGGAAGAATAACCGCTGCCATAAACATACAGGGACACGCGAGAGACCGATGGCTGGCAACGGCCTCACTAGGGGACCAGACGAGTGTTGTCAGATTTACAAAACACGGGCAAATGTGGGAACAGATGCCGCGAAGATGGTTTTTAAAGGTGCATTAGTAATTTACCTGTTTGCCAAGCCAGGTGTGTAATATTGTGGAGTGAGAGTGAGCATGGGCTGCTGTGGTTCGGGCAGCTGTTGTTCCCACATCAACTGGAACATCTGACGGAGAATGCTCCTGCTGTCAGCGCCAGACTCTGGCCAGCAAGGTGGGCTCTAACGGAGGGAGAAGTGGGTTGCCGGGTGGGCCAGTGGGTGCTGCCAAGTGGATGGCCTTTGCAGTGTAGTGGGTTGAGGGGGAAAGTGATGGGTATATTTTTTTTCAGCTATCCCTCTATGTTAAAAAAAAAATCTCGTTTGTAAAATGCACTCTGAATCACTCCTAACATATATTGCCACGGGTTGCTAGGGGTGCGTGTTGCAGCTAGGTGTATACACCTACCACCTTGCTAGGTGTGTACACCTACCACCTTGCTAGGTGTATACATCTACCAGCTTGCTAGATGTATACACCTACCAGCTTGCTAGGTGTATACATCTACCAGCTTGCTAGATGTATACACCTACCAGCTTGCTAGGTGTATACACCTACCAGCTTGCTAGATGTATACATCTACCAGCTTGCTAGGTGGATACATCTACCAGCTTGCTAGATGTATACATCTACCAGCTTGCTAGATGTATACATCTACCAGCTTGCTAGGTGGATACATCTACCAGCTTGCTAGATGTATACACCTACCAGCTTGCTAGATGTATACATCTACCAGCTTGCTAGATGTATACATCTACCAGCTTGCTAGGTGGATACATCTACCAGCTTGCTAGATGTATACACCTACCAGCTTGCTAGATGTATACATCTACCAGCTTGCTAGATGTATACATCTACCAGCTTGCTAGGTGGATACATCTACCAGCTTGCTAGATGTATACACCTACCAGCTTGCTAGGTGGATACATCTACCAGCTTGCTAGATGTATACACCTACCAGCTTGCTAGATGTATACATCTACCAGCTTGCTAGGTGGATACATCTACCAGCTTGCTAGATGTATACACCTACCAGCTTGCTAGGTGGATACATCTACCAGCTTGCTAGATGTATACACCTACCAGCTTGCTAGATGTATACATCTACCAGCTTGCTAGGTGGATACATCTACCAGCTTGCTAGGTGGATACATCTACCAGCTTGCTAGGTGTATACATCTACCAGCTTGCTAGATGTATACACCTACCAGCTTGCTAGATGTATACACCTACCAGCTTCCTAGATGTATACATCTACCAGCTTGCTAGATGTATACACATACCAGCTTCCTAGATGTATACATCTACCAGCTTGCTAGATGTATACATCTACCAGCTTGCTAGGTGGATACATCTACCAGCTTCCTAGGTGTATACATCTACCAGCTTGCTAGATGTATACACCTACCAGCTTGCTAGATGTATACACCTACCAGCTTGCTAGATGTATACATCTACCAGCTTGCTAGGTGTATACATCTACCAGCTTGCTAGATGTATACACCTACCAGCTTGCTAGGTGTATACATCTACCAGCTTGCTAGATGTATACACCTACCAGCTTGCTAGATGTATACATCTACCAGCTTGCTAGATGTATACATCTACCAGCTTGCTAGGTGTATACATCTACCAGCTTGCTAGGTGTATACATCTACCAGCTTGCTAGATGTATACACCTACCAGCTTGCTAGGTGTATACATCTACCAGCTTGCTAGATGTATACACCTACCAGCTTGCTAGGTGGATACATCTACCAGCTTGCTAGATGTATACATCTACCAGCTTGCTAGATGTATACACCTACCAGCTTGCTAGGTGTATACATCTACCAGCTTGCTAGATGTATACACCTACCAGCTTGCTAGGTGGATACATCTACCAGCTTGCTAGATGTATACACCTACCAGCTTGCTAGGTGGATACATCTACCAGCTTGCTAGATGTATACACCTACCAGCTTGCTAGGTGTATACATCTACCAGCTTGCTAGGTGGATACATCTACCAGCTTGCTAGATGTATACACCTACCAGCTTGCTAGGTGTATACATCTACCAGCTTGCTAGGTGGATACATCTACCAGCTTGCTAGATGTATACATCTACCAGCTTGCTAGGTGGATACATCTACCAGCTTGCTAGGTGGATACATCTACCAGCTTGCTAGATGTATACATCTACCAGCTTGCTAGGTGGATACATCTACCAGCTTGCTAGATGTATACATCTACCAGCTTGCTAGGTGGATACATCTACCAGCTTGCTAGGTGGATACATCTACCAGCTTGCTAGGTGGATACATCTACCAGCTTGCTAGATGTATACACCTACCAGCTTGCTAGGTGTATACATCTACCAGCTTGCTAGGTGGATACATCTACCAGCTTGCTAGATGTATACATCTACCAGCTTGCTAGGTGGATACATCTACCAGCTTGCTAGGTGGATACATCTACCAGCTTGCTAGGTGGATACATCTACCAGCTTGCTAGATGTATACACCTACCAGCTTGCTAGGTGTATACATCTACCAGCTTGCTAGGTGGATACATCTACCAGCTTGCTAGATGTATACATCTACCAGCTTGCTAGGTGGATACATCTACCAGCTTGCTAGGTGGATACATCTACCAGCTTGCTAGGTGGATACATCTACCAGCTTGCTAGATGTATACACCTACCAGCTTGCTAGATGTATACATCTACCAGCTTGCTAGATGTATACACCTACCAGCTTGCTAGATGTATACACCTACCAGCTTGCTAGATGTATACACCTACCAGCTTGCTAGATGTATACACCTACCAGCTTGCTAGATGTATACATCTACCAGCTTGCTAGGTGGATACATCTACCAGCTTGCTAGATGTATACATCTACCAGCTTGCTAGGTGGATACATCTACCAGCTTGCTAGATGTATACATCTACCAGCTTGCTAGGTGGATACATCTACCAGCTTGCTAGGTGTATACATCTACCAGCTTGCTAGGTGGATACATCTACCAGCTTGCTAGGTGGATACATCTACCAGCTTGCTAGATGTATACATCTACCAGCTTGCTAGGTGGATACATCTACCAGCTTGCTAGGTGGATACATCTACCAGCTTGCTAGGTGTATACATCTACCAGCTTGCTAGGTGTATACATCTACCAGCTTGCTAGGTGGATACATCTACCAGCTTGCTAGGTGGATACATCTACCAGCTTGCTAGATGTATACATCTACCAGCTTGCTAGGTGGATACATCTACCAGCTTGCTTGATGTATACATCTACCAGCTTGCTAGGTGTATACATCTACCAGCTTGCTAGGTGTATACATCTACCAGCTTGCTAGGTGGATACATCTACCAGCTTGCTAGGTGGATACATCTACCAGCTTGCTAGGTGGATACATCTACCAGCTTGCTAGGTGGATACATCTACCAGCTTGCTAGGTGTATACATCTACCAGCTTGCTAGGTGGATACATCTACCAGCTTGCTAGGTGGATACATCTACCAGCTTGCTAGGTGTATACATCTACCAGCTTGCTAGGTGGATACATCTACCAGCTTGCTAGGTGTATACATCTACCAGCTTGCTAGGTGGATACATCTACCAGCTTGCTAGGTGTATACATCTACCAGCTTGCTAGGTGGATACATCTACCAGCTTGCTAGGTGTATACATCTACCAGCTTGCTAGGTGGATACATCTACCAGCTTGCTAGGTGGATACATCTACCAGCTTGCTAGGTGGATACATCTACCAGCTTGCTAGGTGGATACATCTACCAGCTTGCTAGGTGGATACATCTACCAGCTTGCTAGGTGGATACATCTACCAGCTTGCTAGGTGGATACATCTACCAGCTTGCTAGGTGGATACATCTACCAGCTTGCTAGGTGGATACATCTACCAGCTTGCTAGGTGGATACATCTACCAGCTTGCTAGGTGTATACATCTACCAGCTTGCTAGGTGGATACATCTACCAGCTTGCTAGGTGGATACATCTACCAGCTTGCTAGGTGGATACATCTACCAGCTTGCTAGGTGGATACATCTACCAGCTTGCTAGGTGGATACATCTACCAGCTTGCTAGGTGGATACATCTACCAGCTTGCTAGGTGGATACATCTACCAGCTTGCTAGGTGTATACATCTACCAGCTTGCTAGGTGTATACATCTACCAGCTTGCTAGGTGTATACATCTACCAGCTTGCTAGGTGTATACATCTACCAGCTTGCTAGGTGTATACATCTACCAGCTTGCTAGGTGGATACATCTACCAGCTTGCTAGGTGGATACATCTACCAGCTTGCTAGGTGTATACATCTACCAGCTTGCTAGGTGGATACATCTACCAGCTTGCTAGGTGTATACATCTACCAGCTTGCTAGGTGTATACATCTACCAGCTTGCTAGATGTATACATCTACCAGCTTGCTAGATGTATACATCTACCAGCTTGCTAGGTGGATACATCTACCAGCTTGCTAGGTGTATACATCTACCAGCTTGCTAGGTGTATACATCTACCAGCTTGCTAGGTGGATACATCTACCAGCTTGCTAGGTGGATACTTCTACCAGCTTGCTAGATGTATACATCTACCAGCTTGCTAGGTGGATACATCTACCAGCTTGCTAGGTGGATACATCTACCAGCTTGCTAGGTGGATACATCTACCAGCTTGCTAGGTGGATACATCTACCAGCTTGCTAGGTGTATACATCTACCAGCTTGCTAGGTGGATACATCTACCAGCTTGCTAGATGTATACACCTACCAGCTTGCTAGGTGTATACATCTACCAGCTTGCTAGATGTATACATCTACCAGCTTGCTAGGTGTATACATCTACCAGCTTGCTAGGTGTATACATCTACCAGCTTGCTAGATGTATACATCTACCAGCTTGCTAGATGTATACATCTACCAGCTTGCTAGATGTATACACCTACCAGCTTGCTAGGTGGATACATCTACCAGCTTGCTAGATGTATACATCTACCAGCTTGCTAGATGTATACATCTACCAGCTTGCTAGATGTATACACCTACCAGCTTGCTAGGTGTATACATCTACCAGCTTGCTAGATGTATACATCTACCAGCTTGCTAGATGTATACATCTACCAGCTTGCTAGATGTATACATCTACCAGCTTGCTAGGTGTATACATCTACCAGCTTGCTAGATGTATACATCTACCAGCTTGCTAGGTGGATACATCTACCAGCTTGCTAGGTGGATACATCTACCAGCTTGCTAGGTGGATACATCTACCAGCTTGCTAGGTGGATACATCTACCAGCTTGCTAGGTGTATACATCTACCAGCTTGCTAGGTGGATACATCTACCAGCTTGCTAGGTGGATACATCTACCAGCTTGCTAGGTGGATACATCTACCAGCTTGCTAGGTGTATACATCTACCAGCTTGCTAGGTGGATACATCTACCAGCTTGCTAGGTGGATACATCTACCAGCTTGCTAGGTGGATACATCTACCAGCTTGCTAGGTGGATACATCTACCAGCTTGCTAGGTGGATACATCTACCAGCTTGCTAGGTGTATACATCTACCAGCTTGCTAGGTGGATACATCTACCAGCTTGCTAGGTGGATACATCTACCAGCTTGCTAGGTGGATACATCTACCAGCTTGCTAGGTGGATACATCTACCAGCTTGCTAGGTGGATACATCTACCAGCTTGCTAGGTGGATACATCCATCAAGATTTTTCCGTGAAACTTGTCTGTTAGTTACAAAATAATACGAACAACAGAAATGTTCTGAGACGCGCAGTGCTATATGGGTTTCAAAATAATTTTTTGAGAAGTGGAGATAAACGGAAGATACAAACATTTCCATTATTAAAAGATAGAGAAGGTGAAATAATGACGAGAATAAAACAAAAAGGAGAAACTGTGTTGTCCCAACGGGAGGAGCAACAGTAGCGTCTTCCCAGCAGGACACACACTCGTATGCTGTTTAAGACTGAAAGAAAAGCAGAATAAAGGAATAGAATTTTGAAGAAAAAACTGAGAAGTCCAGGTTCACACACACACACACACACACACACACACACACACACACACACACACACACACACACACACACACGGCACGAGCCTGAACGTATACAACAGGGTATATGAAGCAACTATTTACCAGGAAAGCGACTGGCTAGTTGCCCAGCGTGTATATTGCTTAAATAGACGGATGTATAGTGTAGTGGCCCGCCTCCCTCACTGTGTGTGTGTATGTGTGAGGCTGGCTTGAAATGTTTTAAAACCATTTCGTTTATACTTTTAATTTAATTATTATTATTATTATTATTATTATTATTATTTTATTAACACACTGGCCGATTCCCACCAAGGCAGGGTGGCCCGAAAAATAAAAATTTTCACCATCATTCACTTCATCACTGTCTTGGCAGAGGTGTGTTTAGACTACAGTTATAAAACTGCAACATTAACACTCCTCCTTCAGAGTGCAGACACTGTACTTCCCATCTCCAGGACTCAAGTCCGGCCTGCCAGTTTCCCTGAATCCCTTCATAAATATTACCTTGCTCACACTCCAACAGCAGGTCAAGTCCTCAAAACCATTTGTCTCCATTCGCTGCTATCTAACATGCTCACGCATGCTTGCTGGAACTCCAAGCCCCTCGCACACAAAACCTCCTTTACCCCCCACATGCACTGTATAATCCTACGGGTTTAGCGCTCCCCATGATTATAATAATCCAACTTTTCCTAGGCCGACCCCTACCCCGCCTTCCTTCCACTACAGATTTATACACTCTCGAAGTCATTCTGTTTCATTCCATTCTCTCTACATGTCCGAACCACCTCAATGACCCCTCCTCAGCTCTGGATAATAATTTTGGTAATCCTGCACCACCTCCTAATTTCCAAACTACGAATTCTCTTCATTATATTCACACCACACGTTGCCCTCAGACATGACATCTCCACTACCTCCAGCCTTCTCCTTGTTACAACATTCACCATCCATGCTTCACACCCACATAAAAGCGTTGGTATAACTCTACTCTCATACATTCCCGTATTTGCTTCCATGGATAAAGTTCTTTGTCTCCACAGACTCCTCAGAGCACCACTCGCCTTCTTCCTCTCGTCAATTCTATAATTCACCTCATCCTTCATAGATCCATCTGCTGACACGTCCACTCCTAAATATATTCACCTCCTCCATACTCTTTCCTTCCAATCTGATATCCACTCTTTCGTTACCTAATCTTTTTATTATTATTATTATTATTATTATTATTATTATTATTATTATTATTATATAATTTCCTTACTAATAAGGTTAGTTTATCCTCCTGAAAGAAAATATATTATTCTGGGAAGAATTTTGAATTTTCTCCATAACTATTTTAGAATATTTATTTTTCTTATTTGCAATAAATGACGAAAATAAAAGTATTAATTTTGAAAAAAAAAAGAGTTTACTTAAAGAAACATAAAAGTTTACAATAAAACTACTGAATTATGTATTTGACAATTGTTTTTTAGATATAAAATGTAGCGTGATGTTTTTGTTTATTGTTTCACCCCCCATCACAGATCTGGTAGTGGGGCGACGCCCCCCTTCCCTTCAGGTATGGGGTGCCTCCTCCCTGACGTGGCTGCGAGTACCTTAAGACAGTTGGACCCGAAGGTCAGAGTTGAGGCGTCAAATCTTGTCATAGAGAAGTCTTTTGTTTGTTTCGGTATGTCTTTCTTCTGTTATTATTATCATCTCAGCGTCAGGATACTCTCAGCTTCCTGATGGAGATGCTGTGTCAGGATACTCTCAGCTTCCTGATGGAGATGCTGCGTCAGGATACTCTCAGCTTCCTGATGGAGATGCTGGGTCAGGATACTCTCAGCTTCCTGATGGAGATGCTGCGTCAGGATACTCTCAGCTTCCTGATGGAGATGCTGCGTCAGGATACTCTCAGCTTCCTGATGGAGATGCTGCGTCAGGATACTCTCAGCTTCCTGATGGAGATGCTGGGTCAGGATACTCTCAGCTTCCTGATGGAGATGCTGGGTCAGGATACTCTCAGCTTCCTGATGGAGATGCTGCGTCAGGATACTCTCAGCTTCCTGATGGAGATGCTGGGTCAGGATACTCTCAGCTTCCTGATGGAGATGCTGCGTCAGGATACTCTCAGCTTCCTGATGGAGATGCTGGGTCAGGATACTCTCAGCTTCCTGATGGAGATGCTGCGTCAGGATACTCTCAGCTTCCTGATGGAGATGCTGGGTCAGGATACTCTCTCTCAGCCGCCTGATGGAGATGCTGCGTCAGGATACTCTCAGCTTCCTGATGGAGATGCTGCGTCAGGATACTCTCAGCTTCCTGATGGAGATGCTGTGTCAGGATACTCTCAGCTTCCTGATGGAGATGCTGTGTCAGGATACTCTCAGCTTCCTGATGGAGATGCTGCGTCAGGATACTCTCAGCTTCCTGATGGAGATGTTGGGTCAGGATACTCTCAGCTTCCTGATGGAGATGCTGGGTCAGGATACTCTCAGCTTCCTGATGGAGATGCTGCGTCAGGATACTCTCAGCTTCCTGATGGAGATGCTGGGTCAGGATACTCTCAGCTTCCTGATGGAGATGCTGGGTCAGGATACTCTCAGCTTCCTGATGGAGATGCTGCGTCAGGATACTCTCAGCTTCCTAATGGAGATGCTGGGTCAGGATACTCTCAGCTTCCTGATGGAGATGCTGCGTCAGGATACTCTCAGCTTCCTGATGGAGATGCTGGGTCAGGATACTCTCAGCTTCCTGATGGAGATGCTGCGTCAGGATACTCTCAGCTTCCTGACGGAGATGCTGCGTCAGGATACTCTCAGCTTCCTGACGGAGATGCTGGGTCAGGATACTCTCAGCTTCCTGATGGAGATGCTGCGTCAGGATACTCTCAGCTTCCTGATGGAGAGGCTGCGTCAGGATACTCTCAGCTTCCTGATGGAGATCCTGCGTCAGGATACTCTCAGCTTCCTGATGGAGATGCTGCGTCAGGATACTCTCAGCTTCCTGATGGAGATGCTGCGTCAGGATACTCTCAGCTTCCTGATGGAGATGCTGCGTCAGGATACTCTCAGCTTCCTGATGGAGATGCTGCGTCAGGATACTCTCAGCTTCCTGATGGAGATGCTGCGTCAGGATACTCTCAGCTTCCTGATGGAGAGGCTGCGTCAGGATACTCTCAGCTTCCTGATGGAGATCCTGCGTCAGGATACTCTCAGCTTCCTGATGGAGAGGCTGCGTTAGGATACTCTCAGCTTCCTGATGGAGATGCTGGGTCAGGATACTCTCAGCTTCCTGATGGAGATGCTGCGTCAGGATACTCTCAGCTTCCTAACGGAGATCCTGCGTCAGGATACTCTCAGCTTCCTGACGGAGATCCTGCGAGATCTTGACGTTTCTTGTGTGTGTGGGTGTGTCTTGTGGGTGGTGTGGGTGTGTCGTGTGGGTGGTGTGTACGTGTCTTGTGGGTGGTGTGTGGGTATCTTGTGGGTGGTGTGGGCGTGTCTTGTGGGTGGTGTGTGTGGGTGTGTCTTGTGGGTTGTGTGGGCGTGTCTTGTGGGTGGTGTAGGGGTATCTTGTGGGTGGTGTGGGTGTGTCTTTTGGTAGTGTGGGCGTGCATTATGGGTGGTATGGGCGTGCCTGTTTCCATGGGCGTGGTCACGGAGGCTTGTGATAATAAACTCTGTGTGTGTGCACAAACATCGCCAGAGAAACAGGATCATTCTCCAGATCTTCGCTCCATTAGCAGGGATCAACTAGGCTGTTTGTGGTGGCGAGACAGCCACAGCAAAATTGGGGTTCATATCCACTCCACTATAAGCCCAAGTACGTGTCTGTTTCACACAGACACACTGAATAAATTGAAAATGAATTATTGTAAATTAAATGCTTATTTAAATTGGTAGAGTGTGGCTTTTGCAAAGCTCGTAAAAATCGTGTTTAAACGTACGCCTTATTAAGAGGACGGTCTTCAGTAAGACAGCGTTAATTGTCGCGGTGTTGACCTCGTTAATTACGAGAGTTGGTTATGATAATTGGCTCTCACGGCTCATTAACCCCCAACCCCCCTTCCTCCCTCAGTGTCTGACCGGCAGGTGTGAGACTCTCACTCTCTCTCTCTCTCTCTCTCTCTCTCTCTCTCTCTCTCTCTCTCTCTCTCTCTCTCTCTCTCTCTCTCTCTCTCTCTCTCTCTCTCTCTCTCTATCTCTATCTCTAGCAAGAACGCCTTAGCTGATAGAGACTACGTAAGTTCCCCCTTACCCAGCAGCAGTCCATGTCTCAGCGTATTCACTGACAGTTACATATTTCTCAGTGTATATACTGAGAGATACTCGCTTTCCCGTGTATACACACTGATAGATACACGCCTTTTAGTGTTATGTATCAATGCACTTTTGGAGAAAGGTTCTCGTGAAAGGGCAGGGAGGAGGCGAAGAAGGTTTAAGATAGGGAAAAAGAAAGGAAGGCACCGTTTACCAAAACAACTTTAAGCAAAGTGTTTTGAATACGGCGTTAACTGTGAGTGGCCCTATAGTCCTTAAGTAAACAAAGAGATGGACTTTATGCGGCTTTAGCTCCGAGTGGCCCTATAAACCAGAGGTAAACAAATAGGCTTGAATACGGCGTTAACTGTGAGTGGCCCTAGTACGCAATGCTCTTGCTTCACACACTGAGTGCCCGTGGTTCGATCCCTGGCTAGGGTGAAAACATTAGGGCGTGTTTCCTTAAGACACCTGGTCTCCATGTTCAGCTAGCAGTAAGTAGGTACCTGAGTGTTAGTCGACTGGTGTGGCTCTCATCCTGGGGACAAAATTAACCTAATTTGCCCGAAATGCTCTGCATAACAAGGGGCTTTCTGTATAGTAGTATGTCATTGATGTCAGCTATAGTCTGTATACCTTGTACATGTACTTGTAGAAATAAAGATTATTGTTGTTATTATTACTAAAGAAATGGGCTCCATACGGCGTTAGCTCCGAGTGGCCCTATATTATACGAGGAAGAGAAGTAAACAAACAAGATGGTTGCTGCAGAAGGTGGAATCTCTTGGGTTAATGCAGGTGAGATTCTTAGTGTGTGTGTGTGTGGCGTGCTTTGCACATACACGAATCTGTGTATGCCATTATTAAGGTAAAGTGTCGCTTGAGGAGAGACAGACATAATTCTCACCCAATGAGAAATCAGAGTAATTGGTTATGTCAATAATAAAGATAATTATTTGGACGTCAAACTTGTGAGGACAGTCAAGTGTGAGTATATTGTGAGGTATTGGGTGGTGGGTGGAGGGTGGTAGGTACTGGGTGGAGGGTGGTGGGTGTTGAGTGCTAGGTGGAGGGTGGCAGGTACTGGGTGGAGGGTGGTGGGTGTTGAGTGGTGGGTGGAGGGTGGCAGGTACTGGGTGGAGGGTGGTGGGTGTTGAGTGGTAGGTGGAGGGTGGCAGGTGCTGGATTGAGGCTGGCAAGTGCTAGGTGGAGGGTGGCAGGTGCTGGATTGAGGTTGGCAAGTGCTAGGTGGAGGGTGGCAGGTGCTGGATTGAGGTTGGCAAGTGCTAGGTTGAGGGTGGCAGGTGCTGGATTGAGGCTGGCAAGTGCTAGGTGGAGGGTGGCAGGTGCTGGATTGAGGATGGCAAGTGCTAGGTGGAGGGTGGCAGGTGCTGGATTGAGGCTGGCAAGTGCTAGGTGGAGGGTGGCAGGTGCTGGATTGAGGTTGGCAAGTGCTAGGTGGAGGGTGGCAGGTGCTGGATTGAGGCTGGCAAGTGCTAGGTGGAGGGTGGCAGGTGCTGGAT
Organism: Cherax quadricarinatus; assembly: GCF_038502225.1. Classification (NCBI taxonomy): domain Eukaryota; kingdom Metazoa; phylum Arthropoda; class Malacostraca; order Decapoda; family Parastacidae; genus Cherax; species Cherax quadricarinatus. Next base: position 6,068,594 of record NC_091374.1, on the reverse strand, counting down.
TGAGGCTGGCAAGTGCTAGGTGGAGGGTGGCAGGTGCTGGATTGAGGTTGGCAAGTGCTAGGTGGAGGGTGGCAGGTGCTGGATTGAGGCTGGCAAGTGCTAGGTGGAGGGTGGCAGGTGCTGGATTGAGGCTGGCAAGTGCTGGGTGGAGGGTGGCAGGTGCTGGATTGAGGTTGGCAAGTGCTGGGTGGAGGGTGGCAGGTGCTGGATTGAGGCTGGCAAGTGCTGGGTGGAGGGTGGCAGGTGCTGGATTGAGGCTGGCAAGTGCTGGGTGGAGGGTGGCAGGTGCTGGATTGAGGCTGCTGGGTAGAGGGTGGCAAGTGCTGGGTGGGGTGGCAGGGCTGGCAGGTGCTGGATTGAGGTTGGCAAATGCTGGGTAGAGGGTGGCAGGTGCTGGATTGAGGTTGGCAAATGCTGGGTAGAGGGTGCTGGTGGAAAAGTACTGTGGTTGGTGGTCGGGTAAGTCAAGACTTGACCAACAGTACTAGAGTGTGGGGGGGGGGGGGGAGACACAGTCATCCTGGTTGGATGACTGTTATAACATAAGATCATTGTTTAAGTGGCACGTCGCCTCTGATGGGGCAATCACCACCACAACTACCACCACCACTGCCATCACCACAACCACCACCGCTACAGTTATAACCACTACTGCCATCACCACCACCACCACCATCACTACCATAACTACCACCACTACCACAACTACTAGCAGCAGCAGCAGGAAAGGACCCAGTAATCAGCTTGAGGTAGATCAATGTAGCAGCCGCTGCTTCCTCGGCTGTGTAAGCATCTTAGGAGGGCTGAGCAGTGAAATCCACGTGTGTGTGTGTGTGTGTGTGTGTGTGTGTGTGTGTGTGTGTGTGTGTGTGTGTGTGTGTGTGTGTGTGTGTGTGTGTGTGTGTGTGTACGTGTGTACTCATCTAATCGTGGTGCCATGGGTCGATCCTCAGCTTCTGGCCCCTACTGGCTTCACTCTCCTGGCTACTTGAGCACTATCATACCTATTCTTAAGAAAACCATACCACGGACGGGGATAGAACCTATTCTTAAAGCTATGCACATGTTGTCCTTCTACCAATTTCCTGTCTAAGTCCATCCACTTCCTGATCACTCTAAAGCTAAAGAAGTACCTAACATCCCTTTCATTCAGGTGTGACGTCGTGTACCTGAGACGCGCCTCTCAAACACCCACCTCTGTCGTCGTGATCATATCGCCTCTCATCTTTCTGTCCTCTAGTGTCGTCAAGTTTAGCTTCTGTAACTTCTCACACCTCATACCCTTCACCTCAAGGACTAGTCTCGTTGAAAACCTTTGCATTTTCCCAGTTTTTTCACGTACTTTATCAGATGCTGGTTCAATACTGGCGCTGCGTACTACAAGATGGATCTGACATATCCCTTGTGAGGGAGAGAGAGAGATAGAGAGAGAGAGAGAGAGAGAGAGAGAGAGAGAGAGAGAGAGAGAGAGAGAGAGAGTTAAGCTGTGGATTCCCGTTTTAAAAATTTAGTTTACCATTAAAAAAACATGTTTTAAATATAAACTTACTATTATTATTGTTATAGTTATTATTATTATTATTATTATTATTATTATTATTATTATTATTATTATTATTTACACAAGACTACTTCTGTTGTTGTGATCCTGTTGACTTGCCTAGACGAGGTTATTGGGGGTTGAGCACCAGCTCCTGGTCGCGCCTCGTAAACCATCGGTCGACGAACGTAGTTTTAGTCGTACCGGAACTGGAAGCTGCGTGCAGGGGGTGACCTCATTCGTGGGGGGAGGGGGGTTGTGGGGGAGTGTGGGAATGAAGGTGTGGGTGTGGGGCTGAAGACCAGTGCCAAACTGGCGTCTGGCACTGCTAAAAATGCCAGACAGTAATGACTCTTGGCATCGCATATCCTAGCTGGCACCCAGCACCTCACATATCCTAGCTGGCGCCAATCACCTCACATTTCCTAGCTGGCGCCCAGCACCTTACGTATCCTAGCTGGCACCCAGCATCACACATCCTAGCTCCGAGCACCACACATGCTCGCCGTCACCTAGCATCACACATCCTAGCCGGCTCCCAGCATCACACATCCCGGACTGGCGCCCAGCATCACACATCCCGGACTGGCGCCCAGATGAATCCATCTAATAGCAGTTATCAGTCCGTGACAATACGGTCATTGGTGTTGTCAGTTGATCGTTCCAGGCGCCGACAGATACCGGCGCCTCACCCTCATTTAAACCCTCCCAAAATAAAACCAACTGGTTTTTAATCGCCTTCAATCCCGGTTTAAAACAAGTACCATTCATACAACACGTACTACACCGTGTTGTATAATACAGGTGTTATATACATCGATGTATATACACGTATATGAAGTGAAACATAGTCTAGAATAGATGTTTTGCTCTGTAGAGCTTTATGATATAGAGCGTTATGATAAAACTCTACACGGAGCGAAATGTAGAGGTCAATACCGTGGCTGAAGGAATAAACGACCCTCGTATAGCGGACTGACACCTTTAACGACCCGTTAAACGACTAGTTTATGGTCGTATTCGATCCGAAACGTCGTCTTGAGTTTCGCTTTTCCCACGTGCTGGTTATTTGTGCATGTAGAGTAGACGTTTTGCCCGGTGTGTAGGAGGAACAAGTCGGAAACTGAAGTCTAAAGTGACTCTATGTAAGGAAAGAGTATTACACACACACACACACACACACACACACACACACACACACACACACACACACACACACACACACACACACACACACACACATCAGTCAGTCTGGTTGAAATTTTCTGAAGTTTGTTATATATATATATATATATATATATATATATATATATATATATATATATATATATATATATATATATATATATATATATATATATATATATATATTTGACAAAGTGTTTTTAAATTTAAGAAAAATCTCCTTTTTCATTATCATCATTGTGTTATTATTATTATTATTATTATTATTATTATTATTATTATTATTATTATTATTATTATTATTAAAGGAAAGCTGTAAACTGGTAGGGGCTACCTGGCGCCTGGGGAATGGGTAGCAATCAGAGATGACCCAAGGAAGGATGTCTCCATTTGCAAGCATCAGCAGACCTTGAGAATCGCTTCCCTTCCCTACGAAGTGCAACATTGCCGAGGGACTCGCCCGAGCGGCTGCCCTCACATTGCAACATTCAGTGTTGACTGTTGCAACTGGTAATGTTTGTTGAGGCGGGGACACTGTGCCTTGACACTGCTATCATTCGCCAGGACGGACACATGTCTCCCACGGACCTGCAAATTTCAGTATCACTCGCGGATAGGCCTATATGCGAGACAGTGCTGTGTTTGTCTCGTTGTTGTAGATGTTTCTGTATGTGAGACAGTGCTGTGATTGTCTCGTTGTTGTAGATGTTTCTGTATGTGAGACAGTGCTGTGATTGTCTCGTTGTTGTAGATGTTTCTGTATGCGAGACAGTGCTGTGTTTGTCTCGTTGTTGTAGATGTTTCTGTATGCGAGACAGTGCTGTGATTGTCTCGTTGTTGTAGATGTCTCTGTATGTGAGACAGTGCTGTGATTGTCTCGTTGTTGTAGATGTCTCTGTATGCGAGACAGTGCTGTGATTGTCTCGTTGTTGTAGATGTTTCTGTATGTGAGACAGTGCTGTGTTTGTCTCGTTGTTGTAGATGTTTCTGTATGCGAGACAGTGCTGTGTTTGTCTCGTTGTTGTAGATGTTTCTGTATGCGAGACAGTGCTGTGTTTGTCTCGTTGTTGTAGATGTTTCTGTATGCGAGACAGTGCTGTGTTTGTCTCGTTGTTGTAGATGTTTCTGTATGTGAGACAGTGCTGTGATTGTCTCGTTGTTGTAGATGTTTCTGTATGCGAGACAGTGCTGTGTTTGTCTCGTTGTTGTAGATGTTTCTGTATGTGAGACAGTGCTGTGATTGTCTCGTTGTTGTAGATGTTTCTGTATGTGAGACAGTGCTGTGTTTGTCTCGTTGTTGTAGATGTTTCTGTATGTGAGACAGTGCTGTGATTGTCTCGTTGTTGTAGATGTTTCTGTATGTGAGACAGTGCTGTGTTTGTCTCGTTGTTGTAGATGTTTCTGTATGTGAGACAGTGCTGTGATTGTCTCGTTGTTGTAGATGTTTCTGTATGTGAGACAGTACTGTGATTGTCTCGTTGTTGTAGATGTTTCTGTATGTGAGACAGTACTGTGATTGTCTCGTTGTTGTAGATGTTTCTGTATGCGAGACAGTGCTGTGTTTGTCTCGTTGTTGTAGATGTCTCTGTATGTGAGACAGTGCTGTGATTGTCTCGTTGTTGTAGATGTCTCTGTATGTGAGACAGTGCTGTGATTGTCTCGTTGTTGTAGATGTTTCTGTATGTGAGACAGTGCTGTGTTTGTCTCGTTGTTGTAGATGTTTCTGTATGCGAGACAGTGCTGTGTTTGTCTCGTTGTTGTAGATGTCTCTGTATGCGAGACAGTGCTGCGTTTGTCTCGTTGTTGTAGATGTCTCGACTTATACGCGAGACAACGCTGTATATCTCTTAAATTTATGGGCAGAATGGATGTCAGTAGAAAAGAGAGAGAGGAATGGGTGATGGGAAGGAAGAGAGACAGATAGAGAGAGAGGGAACAAAAGAGGCACGGAGAGAGAGAGAGACAGAGAGAGAGAGAGAGAGAGAGAGAGATCTTGAGAGGTTCTCAGGTATTAAACACATTACAACACTTATGGTGGGAACGTTAGATCCATAAGGGCGATATGACATGGTAAAATAAACACAAGCTGTATAATGTGATTTATTTATTGACAACGTTTCGCCCACACATTGGGCTACATCAGGTCAAACCACTGGGCCAGCTGGCCCAGTAGTTTACGCAGTGGCCTGGAGTTTGAAGACTCACTCGCCTCTGGTTCAGACCCCACCCGTTCCCGGGTTTGTTTACAGTCGTGTTACTAAAATTTTATGTATCTCATTCGTGTCGGTATTTATACCAGTTATTCCCATACGACTTCCTGGAACACAGGAGATAAACACACTGTGAAATATGCCTATAAATCATTGCAAAAGTATTTAAGGTGGAGTATCTGAAATAAAATAATTTAATTTAGCTTACTTTTTGCCATAAAATGCAATTGTAATCTATGAAGGGTAATGTTACTGATTATTCTAGATCTAAGAATCCTTCGCCAGCATCAAAACACCCTCCTTGACACGTCTGAGGACACAGGGGAACACAAAACACCCTCCTTGACACGTCTGAGGACACAGGGGAACACAAAACACCCTCCTTGACACGTCTGAGGACACAGGGGAACACAAAACACCCTCCTTGACACGTCTGAGGACACAGGGGAACACAAAACACCCTCCTTGACACGTCTGAGGACACTGGGGAGCACAAAACACCCTCCTTGACACGTCTGAGGACACAGGGGAACACAAAACACCCTCCTTGACACGTCTGAGGACACAGGGGAACACAAAACACCCTCCTTGTCTGAGGACACAGGGGAACACAAAACACCCTCCTTGACACGTCTGAGGACACTGGGGAGCACAAAACACCCTCCTTGACACGTCTGAGGACACATAGGAACACAAAACACCCTCCTTGACACGTCTGAGGACACAGAGGAACACAAAACACCCTCCTTGACACGTCTGAGGACACAGAGGAATACAAAACACCCTCCTTGACACGTCTGAGAACACAGGGTAACACAAAGCACCCTCCTTGACACGTCTGAGGACACAGGGGAACACAAAGCACCCTCCTTGACACGTCTGAGGACACAGGGGAACACAAAACACCCTCCTTGACACGTCTGAGGACACAGGGGAACACAAAGCACCCTCCTTGACACGTCTGAGGACACAGGGGAACACAAAACACCCTCCTTGACACGTCGGAGGACACAGAGGAACACAAAACACCCTCCTTGACACGTCTGAGAACACGGTAAACAAGTTACAAATTACGGAAATCACTTGGCAATATTTACTGATGTCGGACGATGCTCTCCGCCTCATAATTTTCAGACATATCTTCTAAACCTCTTTGTTTTTTGCGATGGGATACAAACAGGCACATTAACAAGGGCGTTCCTCGGCCCCATAGGAAGATCTCCTGTAGAGTGATGTGTTTGTTTGTGCTTTCAGAGGTTTCATAGATGGTGCTGCTGGGGCTGTGTTCGTCAGGAGAGAGTGAACAGGTATCGTAGTGTGGCATATGATCACCAGACTAACTGCAACTTTTCCTCATATAACCCGAAGCTTTTTTCCTGGCTTGTTGACGACCCGTTAACCGGTCAATACTGCTCGAAAAGGTACTAGGAGTCCTTTAATAAGTACTGGGACGCCTTGAGTAGGTACTGGGATGCCTTGAATAAGTACCGGGACTCCTTGATTAGGTATGGGACGCCTTGTGTGGGTACTATGACGCCTGGAATAAATACTGGAATGCTTTGAGTAGGTACTGGGACCCCTTGAGTAGGAACTGGAACCTCTTGAGAAGATACTGGGACCTTCTTCACAGGTATACAGAAATACGCCATCCAAATGTCCAGTTTTGCTTCCAGAGCAGTCAGTTAAGTACTGGAAACTACTTATATAATGTAGTAACATTGAAGACTGTCTGGTGACCCGCTGGAAACCCTTCCTGTGCTGGTCTTAGCACTTACCAGACTGATACCATATTTTTCTGTGCTGGAAATAGCATCAGTGGAGAAGTGGCATTATTTTTTTAAAGTTCTCTCAATTAAGGCAATGGAGGCAGAGCAAACCAGAGAAAATGTTGATTGGAAAAACGTGATGAAGGCCAGGTTGAAGGATTGCAATGTTTGCAATCAAGCAGATTACTATACTATCAATTTCCCACCACCATCATTCCCAAATCTGCCGCTCTACCATTCTACTACTCTACCAGTCTACCACCCTACTATTCTACACCCCCCTATAAAAATAATCCCTGGCTCTAGCAAGACTTCAAATTGTTACAACGAAATAAATGGTCACTCTGTTAGTAATCTGTTGACATTAAATCTTATTGGCTGGGACTGTTTACACTTATTGAATTGTGTGTGTGTGTGTGTGTGTGTGTGTGTGTGTGTGTGTGTGTGTGTGTGTGTGTGTGTGTGTGTGTGTGTGTGTGTGTGTGTGTGTGTATATGTGTGTGTGTGTGTGTACACACCTAGTTGTACTCACCTAGTTGAGGTTGCGGGGGTCGAGTCCAAGCTCCTGGCCCCGCCTCTTACTGGTCGCTACTAGGTCACTCTCCCTGAACCATGAGCTTTATCGTACCTCTGCTTAAAGCTATGTATGGATCCTGCCTCCACTACATCGCTTCCCAAACTATTCCACTTCCTGACTACTCTGTGGCTGAAGAAATACTTCCTAACATCCCTTTGATTCATCTGTGTCTTTAGCTTCCAACTGTGTCCCCGTGTTGCTGTGTCCAGTCTCTGGAACATCCTGTCTTTGTCCACCATGTCAATTCCTCTCAGTATTTTGTAAGTCGTTATCATGTCCCCCCTATCTCTCCTGTCCTCCAGTGTCGTCAGGTTGATTTCCCTTAACCTCTCCTCATAGGACATACCTCTTAACTCTGGGACTAGTCTTGTTGCAAACCTTTGCACTTTCTCTAGTTTCTTTACATGCTTGGCTAGGTGTGGGTTCCAAACTGGTGCCGCATAATCCAATATGGGCCTAACGTACACGGTGTACAGGGTCCTGAATGATTCCTTATTAAGATGTCGGAATGCTGTTCTGAGGTTTGCCAGGCGCCCATATGCTGCAGCAGTTATTTGGTTGATGTGCGCTTCAGGAGATGTGCCTGGTGTTATACTCACCCCAAGATCTTTTTCCTTGAGTGATGTTTGTAGTCTCTGGCCCCCTAGACTGTACTCCGTCTGCCGTCTTCTTTGCCCTTCCCCAATCCTCATGACTTTGCACTTCGTGGGATTGAACTCCAGGAGCCAGTTGCTGGACCAGGTCTGCAGCCTGTCCAGATCCCTTTGTATTTCTGCCTGGTCTTCGATCGAATGAACTCTTCTCATCAACTTCACGTCATCTGCAAACAGGGACACCTCGGAGTTTATTCCTTCCGTCATGTCGTTCACAAATACCAGAAACAGCACTGGTCCTAGGGCTGATCCCTGTGGGACCCCGCTGGTCACAGGTGCCCACTCTGACACCTCGCCACGTACCATTACTCGCTGCTGTCTTCCTGACAAGTATTCCCTGATCCATTGCAGTGCCTTCCCTGTTATCCCTGCTTGGTCCTCCAGTTTTTGCACTAATCTCTTGTGTGGTACTGTGTCAAACGCCTTCTTGCAGTCCAAGAAAATGCAATCTACCCACCCCTCTCTCTCTTGTCTTACTGCTGTCACCATGTCATAGAACTCCAGTAGGTTTGTGACACAGGATTTCCCGTCTCTGAAACCATGTTGGCTGCTGGTGATGAGATCATTCCTTTCTAGATGTTCCACCATTCTTCTCCTGACAATCTTTTCCATGATTTTGCATACTATACATGTCAGTGACACTGGCCTGCTGTCTTCCATGCCTCAGGCAATCTCCCTGTTTCGATAGATGTATTGAATATTGTTGTTAGAGGTACACATAGCGCCTCTGCTCAATCTCTCAGGACCCATGGAGAGATGTTATCTGGCCCCATTGCCTTTGAGGTATCTAGCTCACTCAGAAGCCTCTTCACTTCTTCCTCGGTTGTGTGTACTGTGTCCAGCACATGGTAGTGTACCCCACCTCTCCGTCTTTCTGGAGCCCCTTCTGTCTCCTCTGTGAACACTTCTTTGAATCTCTTGTTGAGTTCCTCACATACTTCACGGTCATTTCTTGTTGTCTCTCCTCCTTCCTTCCTTAGCCTGATTACCTGGTCCTTGACGGTTGTTTTCTTCCTGATGTGGCTGTATAACAGCTTCGGGTCAGATTTGGCTTTTGCTGCTATGTCGTTTTCATATTGACGTTGGGCCTCCCTTCTTATCTGTGCTTATTCGTTTCTGGCTCTACGACTGCTCTCCTTATTCTCCTGGGTCCTTTGCCTTCTATATTTCTTCCATTCCCTAGCACACTTGGTTTTTGCCTCCTTGCATCTTTGGGTGAACCATGGGCTCATCCTGGCTTTTTCATTATTCCTGTTACCCTTGGGTACAAACCTCTCCTCAGCCTCCTTGCACATTGTTGCTACATATTCCATCATCTCATTAACTGGCTTCCCTGCCAGTTCTCTGTCCCACTGAACCTCATTCAGGAAGTTCCTCATTCCTGTGTAGTCCCCTTTCCTGTAGTTTGGTTTCATTTGTCCTGGCCTTCCTGCTTCCCCCTCCACTTGTAGCTCTACTGTGTATTCGAAGCTCAAAACCACATGATCGCTGACCCCAAGGGGTCTTTCATATGTGATGTCCTCAATATCTGCACTACTCAAGGTGAATACTAAGTCCAGTCTTGCTGGTTCATCCTCTCCTCTCTCTCTTGTAGTGTCCCTTACGTGTTGGTACATGAAGTTTTCCAGTACCACCTCCAACATC
>NC_091374.1:5966519-6054019 GCF_038502225.1 Cherax quadricarinatus | reverse complement strand
AGTGTACACACACAAGATACTAGTGTACACACACAAGATACTAGTGTACACAAGATGCTAGTGTACACACACAAGATACTAGTGTACACACACAAGATACTAGTGTACACAAGATGCTAGTGTACACACACAAGATACTAGTGTACACACACAAGATACTAGTGCACACACACAAGATACTAGTGTACACACAAAAGATACTAGTGTACACACACAAGATGCTAGTGTACACAAGATACTACTGTACACACACAAGACACTAGTGTACACACACAAGATACTAGTGTACACACACAAGATGCTAGTGTACACACACAAGATACTAGTGTACACACACAAGATGCTAGTGTACACACACAAGATGCTAGTGTACACACACAAGATACTAGTGTACACACACAAGATACTAGTGTACACACACAAGATGCTAGTGTACACACACAAGATACTAGTGTACACACCCAAAATGCTAGTGTACACACACAAGATGCTAGTGTACACAAGACACTAGTGTACACAAGATACTAGTGTACACACACAAGATGCTAGTGTACACACACAAGATACTAGTGTACACACACAAGATGCTAGTGTACACACACAAGATGCTAGTGTACACACACAAGATGCTAGTGTACACAAGATACTAGTGTACACACACAAGATGCTTGTGTACACACACACAAGATGCTAGTGTACACACACAAGATACTAGTGTACACAAGATGCTACTGTACACACACAAGATACGAGTGTACACACACAAGATGCTAGTGTACACACACAAGATGCTAGTGTACACACAGAAGATACTAGTGTACACACACAAGATGCTAGTATACACACACAAGATAGTAGTGTACACACACAAGATGCTAGTGTACACAAGATACTAGTGTACACACACAAGATGCTAGTGTACACACACAAGATGCTAGTGTACACAAGATACTAGTGTACACACACAAGATACTAGTGTACACACACAAGATGCTAGTGTACACACACAAGATACTAGTGTACACACACAAGATACTAGTGTACACACACAAGATGCTAGTGTACACATGCAAGATGCTAGTGTACACAGACAAGATACGAGTGTACACACACAAGATACTAGTGTACACACACAAGATACTTGTGTACACACACAATATACCAGTGTACACACACAAGATACAAGTGTACACACACAAGATGCTAGTGTACACACACACAAGATGATAGTGTACACACACAAGATACTAGTGTACACAAGATACTAGTGTACACACAAAAGATACTAGTGTACACACAAGATATTAGTGTACACACACAAGATGCTAGTGTACACAAACAAGATGCTAGTGTACGCACACAAGATACTAGTGTACACAAGATACTAGTGTACACACACAAGATACTAGTGTACACGCACAAGATGCTAGTGTACACAAGATACTAGTATACACACACAAGATACTAGTATACACACACAAGATGCTAGTGTACACACTCAAGATACTAGTTTACACACACAAGATACTAGTGTACACACACAAGATACTAGTGTACACACACAAGATACTAGTGTACACACACAAGATGCTAGTGTACACACTCGAGATGCTAGTGTACACACACAAGATACTAGTGTACACACACAAGATGCTAGTGTCCACATACAAGATGCTAGTGTATACAAGATGCTAGTGTACACACACAAGATACTAGTATACACACACAAGATACTAGTGTACACACACAAGATGCTAGTGTACGCACACAAGATGCTAGTGTACACACACAAGACGCTAGTGTACACAAGATGCTAATGTACACACACAAGATACTAGTGTACACACACAAGATACTAGTGTACACACACAAGATACTAGTGTACACACACAAGATGCTAGTGTACACAAGATGCTAGTGTACACACAAGATACTAGTGTACACACACAAGATACTAGTGTACACACACAAGATACTAGTGTACACACACAAGATACTAGTGTACACTCACAAGATGCTAGTGTACACACACAAGATACTAGTATACACACACAAGATACTAGTGTACACACACAAGATACTAGTGTACACTCACAAGATGCTAGTGTACACACAAAAGATACTAGTGTACACACACAAGATACTAGTGTACACACACAAGATGCTAGTGTACACAAGATGCTAGTGTACACACACAAGATACTAGTGTACACACACAAAATACTAGTGTACACACACAAGATACTAGTGTACACACACAAGATACTAGAGTACACACACAAGGTACTAGTGTACACACACAAGATACTAGTGTACACACTCAAGATGCTAGTGTACACACACAAGATGCTAGTGTACACACACAAAATGCTAGTGTACACACACAAGATACTTGTGTACACAAGATGCTAGTGTACACACACAAGATGCTAGTGTACACACACAAGATACTAGTGTACACAAGATGCTAGTGTACACACACAAGATACTAGTGTACACAGGAGATACTAGTGTACACACACAAGATGCTAGTATACACACACAAGATGCTAGTGTACACAAGATGCTTGTGTACACACACAAGATCCTAGTGTACACAAGATGCTAGTGTACACAGGATGCTAGTGTTCACAAGATGCTAGTGTACACAAGATGCTAGTGTACACAAGATGCTAGTGTACACACACAAGATACTAGTGTACACACACAAGATACTAGTGTACACACAAAAGATGCTAGTGTACACACACGTACTAGTGTACACACACAAGATGCCAGTGTACACACACAAGATGCTGGTGTACACACACAAGATATTAGTGTACACACACAAGATACTAGTGTACACACACAAGATGCTAGTGTACACACACAAGATACTAGTGTACACACACAAGATACTAGTGTACACACACAAGATACTAGTGTACACACACAAGATGCTAGTGTACACACACAAGATGCTAGTGTACACAAGATGCTAGTGTACACACACAAGATGCTAGTGTACACAAGATGCTAGTGTACACACACAAGATGCTAGTGTACACAGGATGGTAGTGTACACAAGATGCTAGTGTACACAAGATGCTAGTGTACCCAAGATGCTAGTGTACACACACAAGATACTAGTGTACACACACAAGATGCTAGTGTACACACACAAGATACTAGTGTACACACACAAGATGCTAGTGCACACACACAATATACTAGTGTACACACACAAGATACTAGTGTACACACGCAAGATGCTAGTGTACACACACAAGATGCTAGTGTACACACACAAGATACTAGTGTACACACACAAGATACTAGTGTACACAAGATGCTATTGTACACACACAAGATACTAGTGTACACACTCAAGATACTATTGTACACAAGATGCTAGTGTACACACACAAGATACTAGTGTACAAAAGATGCTAGTGCACACACACGAGATGCTAGTGTACACAAGATGCTAGTGTACACAAGATGCTAGTGTGCACACACAAGATGCTAGTGTACACAAGATGCTAGTGTACACAAGATGCTAGTGTACACAAGATGCTAGTGTACACAAGATGCTAGTGTACACAAGATGCTAGTGTACACACACAAGATACTAGTGTACACACACAAGATGCTAGTATACACACACAAGATGCTAGTGTACACACACAAGATGCTAGTGTACACAAGATGCTAGTGTACGCAAGATGCTAGTGTACACACAAGATGCTAGTGTACACAAGATGCTAGTGTACACAAGATGCTAGTGTACACAAAATGCTAGTGTACACACACAAGATACTAGTGTACACACACAAGATGCTAGTGTACACACACAAGATGCTAGTGTACACACACAAGATGCTAGTGTACACAAGATGCTAGTGTACACAAGATGCTAGTGTACACAAGATGCTAGTGTACACACACAAGATGCTATTGTACACACACGAAATGCTAGTGTACACACACAAGATGCTAGTGTACACAAGATGCTAGTGTACACACACAAGATGCTAATGTACACACACAAGTTAGTAGTGTACACACACAAGATGCTAGTGTACACACACAAGATGCTAGTGTACACACACAAGATACTAGTGTACACACACAAGATACTAGTGTACACACACAAGATGCTAGTGTACACACACAAGATGCTAGTGTACACAAGATACTAGTGTACACGCACAAGATGCTAGTGTACAGAAGATGCTAGTGTACACAAGATGGTAGTGTACACAAGATGCTAGTGTACACAAGATGCTAGTGTACACAAGATGCTGGTGTACACACACAAGATGCTAGTGTACACACACGAGATGCTAGTGTACACACACAGATGCTAGTGTACACAAGATGCTAGTGCACACAAGATGCTAGTGTACACACACAAGATGCTAGTGTACACAATATGCTAGTGTACACACACAAGATGCTAGTGTACACACACAAGATGCTGGTGTACACACACAAGATGCTAGTGTACACATACGAGATGCTGGTGTACACACACGAGATGCTAGTGTACACACACAAGATGCTAGTGTACACAGACAAGATGCTAGTGTACACACACAAGATGCTAGTGTACACACACAAGATGCTAGTGTATACACACAAGATGCTAGTGTACACACACAAGATGCTAGTGTACACACACAAGATGCTAGTGTACACACACAAGATGCTAGTGTACACACACAAGATACTAGTGTACACAAGATGCTACTGTACACACACAAGATACTAGTGTACACACACAAGATGCTAGTGTACACGCACAAGATGCTAGTGTACACACAGAAGATACTAGTGTACACACACAAGATGCTAGTATACACACACAAGATAGTAGTGTACACACACAAGATGCTAGTGTACACAAGATACTAGTGTACACACACAAGATGCTAGTGTACACACACAAGATGCTAGTGTACACAAGATACTAGTGTACACACACAAGATACTAGTGTACACACACAAGATGCTAGTGTACACACACAAGATACTAGTGTACACACACAAGATACTAGTGTACACACACAAGATGCTAGTGTACACAAAGATGCTAGTGTACACAGACAAGATACGAGTGTACACACACAAGATACTAGTGTACACACACAAGATACTTGTGTACACACACAATATACCAGTGTACACACACAAGATACAAGTGTACACACACAAGATGCTAGTATACACACACACAAGATGATAGTGTACACACACAAGATACTAGTGTACACAAGATACTAGTGTACACACAAAAGATACTAGTGTACACACAAGATATTAGTGTACACACACAAGATGCTAGTGTACACAAACAAGATGCTAGTGTACGCACACAAGATACTAATGTACACAAGATACTAGTGTACACACACAAGATACTAGTGTACACGCACAAGATGCTAGTGTACACAAGATACTAGTATACACACACAAGATACTAGTATACACACACAAGATGCTAGTGTACACACTCAAGATACTAGTGTACACACACAAGATACTAGTGTACACACACAAGATACTAGTGTACACACACAAGATACTAGTGTACACACACAAGATGCTAGTGTACACACTCGAGATGCTAGTGTACACACACAAGATACTAGTGTACACACACAAGATGCTAGTGTCCACATACAAGATGCTAGTGTATACAAGATGCTAGTGTACACACACAAGATACACACACACAAGATACTAGTGTACACACACAAGATGCTAGTGTACACACACAAGATGCTAGTGTACACACACAAGATAGTGTATGCTGTACACACACAAGATGCTAGTGTACACACACAAGATGCTAGTGTACACACACAAGATACTAGTGTACACACACAAGATACTAGTGTACACAAGATGCTATTGTGCACACACAAGATGCTAGTGTACACACACAAGATACTAGTGTACACACAAAAGATACTAGTGTACACACACAAGATGAGAGTGTACACAAGATTCAAGTGTACACACACAAGACACTAGTGTACACACACAAGATACTAGTGTACACACACAAGATACTAGTGTACACTCACAAGATGCTAGTGTACACACAAAAGATGCTAGTGTACACACACAAGATACTAGTGTACACACACAAGATGAGTGTACACAAGATGCTAGTGTACACACACAAGATGCTAGTGTACACACTCAAATACTAGTGTACACACACAAGATGCTAGTGTACTCACACAAGATGCTAGTGTACGCACACAAGATACTAGTGTACATACACAAGATACTAGTGTACACACACAAGATGCTAGTGTACACACACAAGATACTAGTGTACACACACAAAATGCTAGTGTACACACACAAGATACTAGTGTACACAAGATGCTAGTGTACACACACAAGATGCTAGTGTACACAAGATGCTAGTGTACACAAGATGCTAGTGTACACAAGATGCTAGTGTACACAAGATGCTAGTGTACACAAAGATGCTAGTGTACACACACAAGATGCTAGTGTACACACACGAGATGCTAGTGTACACACACAGAAGCTAGTGTACACAAGATGCTAGTGTACACAAGATGCTAGTGTACACAAGACGCTAGTGTACACACACAAGATCCTAGTGTACACAAGATGCTAGTGTACACACACAAGATGCTAGTGTACACAAGATGCTAGTGTACACACAAGAGGCTAGTGTACACACACAAGATGCTAGTGTACACATACGAGATGCTGGTGTACACACACAAGATGCTAGTGTACACACACAAGATGCTAGTGTACACACACAAGATACTAGTGTACACACACAAGATACTAGTGTACACACACAAGATGCTAGTGTACACACACAAGATACTAGTGTAAACACACAAGATGCTAGTGTACACACACAAGATGCTAGTGTACACACACAAGATGCTAGTGTACACAAGATGCTAGTGTACACACAAGAGGCTAGTGTACACACACAAGATGCTAGTGTACACACACAAGATGCTGGAGTACACACACAAGATTCTAGTGTACACAAACAAGATGCTAATGTACACAAGATGCTAGTGTACACAAGATGCTAGTGTACACACAAGATGCTAGTGTACACACACACAAGATGCTAGGGTACACACACAAGATCCTAGTGTACACACACAAGATGCTAGTGTACACACACAAGATACTAGTGAACATACACAAGATACTAGTGTACACACACAAGATGCTAGTGTACACACACAAGATGCTAGTGTACACACACAAGATGCTAGTGTACACACACAAGATACTAGTGTACACAAGATGCTATTGTACACACACAAGATACTAGTGTACACACACAAGATACTATTGTACACAAGATGCTAGTGTACACACACAAGATACTAGTGTACAAAAGATGCTAGTGCACACACACGAGATGCTAGTGTACACAAGATGCTAGTGTACACAAGATGCTAGTGTGCACACTCAAGATGCTAGTGTACACAAGATGCTAGTGTACACAAGATGCTAGTGTACACAAGATGCTAGTGTACACAAGATGCTAGTGTACACAAGATGCTAGTGTACACACACAAGATACTAGTGTAAACACACAAGATGCTAGTGTACACACACAAGATGCTAGTGTACACACACAAGATGCTAGTGTACACACACGAGATGCTAGTGTACACACACGAGATGCTAGTGTACACACACGAGATGCAAGTGTACACACACGAGATGCTAGTGTACACACACAAGATGCTAGTGTACACACACAAGATGCTAGTGTACACACACGAGATGCTAGTGTACACACACGAGATGGTAGTGTACACACACAAGATGCTAGTGTACACACACAAGATGCTAGTGTACACACACGAGATGCTAGTGTACACACACGAGATGCTAGTGTACACACACAAGATGCTAGTGTACACACACGAGATGCTAGTGTACACACACAAGATGCTAGTGTACACACACAAGATGCTAGTGTACACACACGAGATGCTAGTGTACACACACAAGATGCTAGTGTACACACACAAGATGCTAGTGTACACACACAAGATGCTAGTGTACACACACGAGATGCTAGTGTACACACACAAGATGCTAGTGTACACACACGAGATGCTAGTTTACACACACGAGATGCTAGTGTACACACACAAGATGCTAGTGTACACACACGAGATGCTAGTGTACACACACGAGATGCTAGTGTACACACACAAGATGCTAGTGTACACACACGAGATGCTAGTGTACACACACGAGATGCTAGTGTACACACACGAGATGCTAGTGTACACACACAAGATGCTAGTGTACACACACAAGATGCTAGTGTACACACACGAGATGCTAGTTTACACACACGAGATGCTAGTGTACACACACAAGATGCTAGTGTACACACACGAGATGCTAGTGTACACACACGAGATGCTAGTGTACACACACGAGATGCTAGTGTACACACACGAGATGCTAGTGTACACACACGAGATGCTAGTGTACACACACGAGATGCTAGTGTACACACACAAGATGCTAGTGTACACACACAAGATGCTAGTGTACACACACAAGATGCTAGTGTACACACACGAGATGCTAGTGTACACACACAAGATGCTAGTGTACACACACGAGATGCTAGTGTACACACACGAGATGCTAGTGTACACACACGAGATGCTAGTGTACACACACAAGATGCTAGTGTACACACACAAGATGCTAGTGTACACACACAAGATGCTAGTGTACACACACGAGATGCTAGTGTACACACACGAGATGCTGGTGTATAAGCATACAGTGATGATACGCACATGTACACAAGTTGGTGCACACGTGTAGAGACGTTCCCCATCAATACGTTCATCACTACTCTCTCCTACACTGTGTATCAACATTCATCTCCGAGTGAGTGAAAAGATGAACGAGACAGTATAAAGAGAACGTAAGAACGCTGGTAGGAACGGTCGTAACGTTGGTAAGAACGCTGGTAGGAACGGTCGTAACGTTGGTAAGAACGCTGGTAGGAACGGTCGTAACGTTGGTAAGAACGCTCGTAGGAACGGTCGTAACGTTGGTAAGAACGCTCGTAGGAACGGTCGTAACGTTTGTAAGAACGCTCGTAGGAACGGTCGTAACGTTCGTAAGAACGCTGGTAGGAACGGTCGTAACGTTCGTAAGAACGCTGGTAGGAACGGTCGTAACGTTGGTAAGAACGCTGGTAGGAACTGTCGTAACGTTGGTAAAAACGCTGGTAGGAACGGTCGTAACGTTGGTAAGAACGCTGGTAGGAACTGTCGTAACGTTGGTAAGAACGCTGGTAGGAACGGTCGTAACGTTCATAAGAACGCTCGTAAGAACATTCGTAAAAGCATTAGTGAGAACGTTGGAACGTTATGAAGAACGTCAGAACGTTATTGAGAATGTTTGGTAAGAAGCTCCAAGTACAGCTCTTCTCAGTGCTGTGCCACACGGAAGTTCTATATTCAGTGCTGTGCCTCAGGGAACTTCTATATTCAGTGCTGTGCCTCAGGGAACTTCTATATTCAGTGCTGTGCCTCACGGAACTTCTATATTCAGTGCTGTGCCTCACGGAACTTCTATATTCAGTGCTGTGCCACAAGGAACTTCTATATTCAGGAAACTTCTATATTCAGTGCTGTGCCTCACGGAACTTCTATATTCAGTGCTGTGCCTCACGGAACTTCTATATTCAGTGCTGTGCCTCACGGAACTTCTATATTCAGTGCTGTGCCACAAGGAACTTCTATATTCAGTGCTGTGCCTCAGGGAACTTCTATATTCAGTGCTGTGCCTCACGGAACTTCTATATTCAGTGCTGTGCCTCAGGGAACTTCTATATTCAGTGCTGTGCCTCACGGAACTTCTATATTCAGTGCTGTGCCTCAGGGAACTTCTATATTCAGTGCTGTGCCTCAGGGAACTTCTATATTCAGTGCTGTGCCTCACGGAACTTCTATATTCAGTGCTGTGCCTCAGGGAACTTCTATATTCAGTGCTGTGCCTCAGGGAACTTCTATATTCAGTGCTGTGCCTCACGGAACTTCTATATTCAGTGCTGTGCCTCAGGGAACTTCTATATTCAGTGCTGTGCCTCACGGAACTTCTATATTCAGTGCTGTGCCTCACGGGACTTCTATCGTCTGTGCTGTGCCTCAAACTTCTATATTGAGTGCTGTGCCTCACGGAACTTCTATATTCAGTGCTGTGCCTCACGGAACTTCTATATTCAGTGCTGTGCCTCACGGAACTTCTATATTCAGTGCTGTGCCTCAAACTTCTATATTCAGTGCTGTGCCTCAGGGAACTTCTATATTCAGTGCTGTGCCTCACGGAACTTCTATATTCAGTGCTGTGCCTCAGGGAACTTCTATATTCAGTGCTGTGCCTCAGGGAACTTCTATATTCAGTGCTGTGCCTCAGGGAACTTCTATATTCAGTGCTGTGCCTCAGGGAACTTCTATATTCAGTGCTGTGCCTCAGGGAACTTCTATATTCAGTGCTGTGCCTCAGGGAACTTCTATATTCAGTGCTGTGCCTCACGGAACTTCTATATTCAGTGCTGTGCCTCAGGGAACTTCTATATTCAGTGCTGTGCCTCAGGGAACTTCTATATTCAGTGCTGTGCCTCACGGAACTTCTATATTCAGTGCTGTGCCTCAGGGAACTTCTATATTCAGTGCTGTGCCTCAGGGAACTTCTATATTCAGTGCTGTGCCTATATTCAGTGCTGTGCCACACGGAACTTCTATATTCAGTGCTGTGCCTCAGGGAACTTCTATATTCAGTGCTGTGCCTCAGGGAACTTCTATATTCAGTGCTGTGCCTCACGGAACTTCTATATTCAGTGCTGTGCCTCACGGAACTTCTATATTCAGTGCTGTGCCTCAGGGAACTTCTATATTCAGTGCTGTGCCTCAGGGAACTTCTATATTCAGTGCTGTGCCTCACGGAACTTCTATATTCAGTGCTGTGCCTCAGGGAACTTCTATATTCAGTGCTGTGCCTCAGGGAACTTCTATATTCAGTGCTGTGCCTCACGGAACTTCTATATTCAGTGCTGTGCCTCAGGGAACTTCTATATTCAGTGCTGTGCCTCAGGGAACTTCTATATTCAGTGCTGTGCCTCAGGGAACTTCTATATTCAGTGCTGTGCCTCATCTAACTTCTATATTCAGTGCTGTGCCTCACGGAACTTCTATATTCAGTGCTGTGCCTCAGGGAACTTCTATATTCAGTGCTGTGCCTCACGGAACTTCTATATTCAGTGCTGTGCCTCAGGGAACTTCTATATTCAGTGCTGTGCCTCAGGGAACTTCTATATTCAGTGCTGTGCCTCACGGAACTTCTATATTCAGTGCTGTGCCTCACGGAACTTCTATATTCAGTGCTGTGCCTCACGGAACTTCTATATTCAGTGCTGTGCCTCAGGGAACTTCTATATTCAGTGCTGTGCCTCAGGGAACTTCTATATTCAGTGCTGTGCCTCACGGAACTTCTATATTCAGTGCTGTGCCTCACGGAACTTCTATATTCAGTGCTGTGCCTCACGGAACTTCTATATTCAGTGCTGTGCCTCACGGAACTTCTATATTCAGTGCTGTGCCTCAGGGAACTTCTATATTCAGTGCTGTGCCTCACGGAACTTCTATATTCAGTGCTGTGCCACACGGAACTTCTATATTCAGTGCTGTGCCTCACGGAACTTCTATATTCAGTGCTGTGCCTCAGGGAACTTCTATATTCAGTGCTGTGCCTCACGGAACTTCTATATTCAGTGCTGTGCCTCACGGAACTTCTATATTCAGTGCTGTGCCTCACGGAACTTCTATATTCAGTGCTGTGCCTCAGGGAACTTCTATATTCAGTGCTGTGCCTCACGGAACTTCTATATTCAGTGCTGTGCCTCAGGGAACTTCAGTGCTGTGCCTCACGGAACTTCTATATTCAGTGCTGTGCCTCAGGGAACTTCTATATTCAGGAAACTTCTATATTCAGTGCTGTGCCTCACGGAACTTCTATATTCAGTGCTGTGCCTCACGGAACTTCTATATTCAGTGCTGTGCCTCACGGAACTTCTATATTCAGTGCTGTGCCTCACGGAACTTCTATATTCAGTGCTGTGCCACACGGAACTTCTATATTCAGTGCTGTGCCTCACGGAACTTCTATATTCAGTGCTGTGCCTCAGGGAACTTCTATATTCAGTGCTGTGCCTCACGGAACTTTTATATTCAGTGCTGTGCCTCAGGGAACTTCTATATTCAGTGCTGTGCCACACGGAACTTCTATATTCAGTGCTGTGCCTCAGGGAACTTCTATATTCAGTGCTGTGCCTCACTATATTCAGGGAACTTCTATATTCAGCGCTGTGCCTCAGGGAACTTCTATATTCAGTGCTGTGCCTCAGGGAACTTCTATATTCAGTGCTGTGCCTCACGGAACTTCTGTATTCAGTGCTGTGCCTCAGAGAACTTCTATATTCAGTGCTGTGCCTCACAGGCTGTGCCTCAGGGAACTTCTATATTCAGTGCTGTGCCTTCAAACTTCTATATTCAGTGCTGTGCCTCAGATAGCTTCTATATTCAGTGCTGTGCCTCACGGAACTTCTATATTCAGTGCTGTGCCTCACGGAACTTCTATATTCAGTGCTGTGCCTCAGAGAACTTCTATATTCAGTGCTGTGCCTCACGGAACTTCTATATTCAGTGCTGTGCCTCACGGAACTTCTATATTCAGTGCTGTGCCTCACGGAACTTCTATATTCAGTGCTGTGCCTCACGGAACTTCTATATTCAGTGCTGTGCCTCAGGGAACTTCTATCTTCAGTGCTGTGCCTCACGGAACTTCTATATTCAGTGCTGTGCCTCACGGAACTTCTATATTCAGTGCTGTGCCTCACGGAACTTCTATATTCAGTGCTGTGCCACACGGAACTTCTATATTCAGTGCTGTGCCTCAGGGAACTTCTATATTCAGTGCTGTGCCTCACGGAACTTCTATATTCAGTGCTGTGCCTCAATATTCAGTGCTGTGCCTCACGGAACTTCTATATTCAGTGCTGTGCCTCACGGAACTTCTATATTCAGTGCTGTGCCTCAAACTTCTATATTCAGTGCTGTGCCTCAGGGAACTTCTATATTCAGTGCTGTGCCTCACGGAACTTCTATATTCAGTGCTGTGCCTCAGAGAGCTTCTATATTCAGTGCTGTGCCTCACGGAACTTCTATATTCAGTGCTGTGCCTCACGGAACTTCTATATTCAGTGCTGTGCCTCAGAGAACTTCTATATTCAGTGCTGTGCCTCAGGGAACTTCTATATTCAGTGCTGTGCCTCAGAGAACTTCTATATTCAGTGCTGTGCCTCAGAGAACTTCTATATTCAGTGCTGTGCCTCACGGAACTTCTATATTCAGTGCTGTGCCTCAGGGAACTTCTATATTCAGTGCTGTGCCTCACGGAACTTCTATATTCAGTGCTGTGCCTCACGGAACTTCTATATTCAGTGCTGTGCCTCAGGGAACTTCTATATTCAGTGCTGTGCCTCAGGGAACTTCTATATTCAGTGCTGTGCCACACGGAACTTCTATATTCAGTGCTGTGCCATACGGAACTTCTATATTCAGCGCTGTGCCACACGGAACCTCTATATTCAGTGCTGTGCCACTCGGAACTTCTATATTCAGTGCTGTGCCTCAGGGAACTTCTATATTCAGGAAACTTCTATATTCAGTGCTGTGCCTCACGGAACTTCTATATTCAGTGCTGTGCCTCACGGAACTTCTATATTCAGTGCTGTGCCTCACGGAACTTCTATATTCAGTGCTGTGCCTCACGGGAACTTCTATATTCAGTGCTGTGCCTCACGGAACTTCTATATTCAGTGCTGTGCCTCACGGAACTTCTATATTCAGTGCTGTGCCTCACGGAACTTCTATATTCAGTGCTGTGCCTCAGGAACTTCTATATTCAGTGCTGTGCCTCACGGAACTTCTATATTCAGTGCTGTGCCTCAAACTTCTATATTCAGTGCTGTGCCTCAGGGAACTTCTATATTCAGTGCTGTGCCTCACGGAACTTCTATATTCAGTGCTGTGCCTCACGGAACTTCTATATTCAGTGCTGTGCCTCAACTTCTATATTCAGTGCTGGGCCTCACGGAACTTCTATATTCAGTGCTGTGCCTCACGGAACTTCTATATTCAGTGCTGTGCCTCACGGAACTTCTATATTCAGTGCTGTGCCTCACTTCTATATTCAGTGCTGTGCCAACTTCTATATTCAGTGCTGTGCCTCACGGAACTTCTATATTCAGTGCTGTGCCTCACGGATATTCAGTGCTGTGCCACACGGAACTTCTATATTCAGTGCTGTGCCTCACGGAACTTCTATATTCAGTGCTGTGCCTCAGGGAACTTCTATATTCAGTGCTGTGCCTCACGGAACTTCTATATTCAGTGCTGTGTCTCAGGGAACTTCAGTGCTGTGCCTCACGGAACTTCTATATTCAGTGCTGTGCCTCACGGAACTTCTATATTCAGTGCTGTGCCTCATATTCAGGGTGCTGTGCCTCACGGAACTTCTATATTCAGTGCTGTGCCTCAGAGATCTTCTATATTCAGTGCTGTGCCTCACGGAACTTCTATATTCAGTGCTGTGCCTCACGGAACTTCTATATTCAGTGCTGTGCCTCAGGGAACTTCTATATTCAGTGCTGTGCCTCAGGGAACTTCTATATTCAGTGCTGTGCCTCAGGGAACTTCTATATTCAGTGCTGTGCCTCAGGGAACTTCTATATTCAGTGCTGTGCCTCACGGAACTTCTATATTCAGTGCTGTGCCTCAGGGAACTTCTATATTCAGTGCTGTGCCTCACGGAACTTCTATATTCAGTGCTGTGCCTCACGGAACTTCTATATTCAGTGCTGTGCCTCACGGAACTTCTATATTCAGTGCTGTGCCTCACGGAACTTCTATATTCAGTGCTGTGCCTCACGGAACTTCTATATTCAGTGCTGTGCCTCACGGAACTTCTATATTCAGTGCTGTGCCTCACGGAACTTCTATATTCAGTGCTGTGCCTCACGGAACTTCTATATTCAGTGCTGTGCCTCACGGAACTTCTATATTCAGTGCTGTGCCTCACGGAACTTCTATATTCAGTGCTGTGCCTCAGGGAACTTCTATATTCAGTGCTGTGCCTCAGGGAACTTCTATATTCAGTGCTGTGCCTCACGGAACTTCTATATTCAGTGCTGTGCCTCATATTCAGGAACTTCTATATTCAGTGCTGTGCCTCACGGAACTTCTATATTCAGTGATGTGCCTCAGGGAACTTCTATATTCAGTGCTGTGCCTCTCGGAACTTCTATATTCAGTGCTGTGCCTCTTGGAACTTCTATATTCAGTGCTGTGCCTCACAGGAACTTCTATATTCAGTGATGTGCCTCAGGGAACTTCTATATTCAGTGCTGTGCCTCACGGAACTTCTATATTCAGTGCTGTGCCTCATGGAACTTCTATATTCAGTGCTGTGCCTCGCGGAACTTCTATATTCAGTGCTGTGCCTCAGGAACTTCTATATTCAGTGCTGTGCCTCACGGAACTTCTATATTCAGTGCTGTGCCTCACGGAACTTCTATATTCAGTGCTGTGCCTCACGGAACTTCTATATTCAGTGCTGTGCCTCACGGAACTTCTATATTCAGTGCTGTGCCTCACGGAACTTCTATATTCAGTGCTGTGCCTCACGGAACTTCTATATTCAGTGCTGTGCCTCAGGGAACTTCTATATTCAGTGCTGTGCCTCACGGAACTTCTATATTCAGTGCTGTGCCTCACGGAACTTCTATATTCAGTGCTGTGCCTCACGGAACTTCTATATTCAGTGCTGTGCCTCACGGAACTTCTATATTCAGTGCTGTGCCTCACGGAACTTCTATATTCAGTGCTGTGCCTCACGGAACTTCTATATTCAGTGCTGTGCCTCACGGAACTTCTATATTCAGTGCTGTGCCTCACGGAACTTCTATATTCAGTGCTGTGCCTCAGGGACCTTCTATATTCAGGCTGTGCCTCAACTTCTATATTCAGTGCTGTGCCTCACGGAACTTCTATATTCAGTGCTGTGCCTCATGGCTGTGCCTCAGACTTCTATATTCAGTGCTGTGCCTCAGGGAACTTCTATATTCAGTGCTGTGCCTCAGGGAACTTCTATATTCAGAGCTGTGCCTCAGGGAACTTCTATATTCAGTGCTGTGCCTCAGGGAACTTCTATATTCAGTGCTGTGCCTCACGGAACTTCTATATTCAGTGCTGTGCCTCACGGAACTTCTATATTCAGTGCTGTGCCTCACGGAACTTCTATATTCAGTGCTGTGCCTCACGGAACTTCTATATTCAGTGCTGTGCCTCAGGGAACTTCTATATTCAGTGCTGTGCCTCACGGAACTTCTATATTCAGTGCTGTGCCTCACGGAACTTCTATATTCAGTGCTGTGCCTCACGGAACTTCTGTATTCAGTGCTGTGCCTCAGGGAACTTCTATATTCAGTGCTGTGCCTCAGAGAACTTCTATATTCAGTGCTGTGCCTCAGAGAACTTCTATATTCAGTGCTGTGCCTCACGGAACTTCTATATTCAGTGCTGTGCCTCAGGGAACTTCTATATTCAGTGCTGTGCCTCACGGAACTTCTATATTCAGTGCTGTGCCTCACGGAACTTCTATATTCAGTGCTGTGCCTCACGGAACTTCTATATTCAGTGCTGTGCCTCACGGAACTTCTATATTCAGTGCTGTGCCTCACGGAACTTCTATATTCAGTGCTGTGCCACACGGAACTTCTATATTCAGTGCTGTGCCTCAGCGACCTTCTATATTCAGTGCTGTGCCTCACGGAACTTCTATATTCAGTGCTGTGCCACAAGGAACTTCTATATTCAGTGCTGTGCCTCACGGAACTTCTATATTCAGTGCTGTGCCTCACGGAACTTCTATATTCAGTGCTGTGCCTCACGGAACTTCTATATTCAGTGCTGTGCCTCACTTCTATATTCAGTGAACTTCTATATTCAGTGCTGTGCCACACGGAACTTCTATATTCAGTGCTGTGCCTCAGGGAACTTCTATATTCAGTGCTGTGCCTCACGGAACTTCTATATTCAGTGCTGTGCCTCACGGAACTTCTATATTCAGTGCTGTGCCTCACGGAACTTCTATATTCAGTGCTGTGCCTCACGGAACTTCTATATTCAGTGCTGTGCCTCACGGAACTTCTCTATTCGGGGCTGTGCCTCATTCTATATTCAGTGCTGTGCCTCAGGGAACTTCTATATTCAGTGCTGTGCCTCACGGAACTTCTATATTCAGTGCTGTGCCTCACGGAACTTCTATATTCAGTGCTGTGCCTCACGGAACTTCTATATTCAGTGCTGTGCCTCACGGAACTTCTATATTCAGTGCTGTGCCTCACGGAACTTCTATATTCAGTGCTGTGCCTCACGGAACTTCTATATTCAGTGCTGTGCCTCACGGAACTTCTATATTCAGTGCTGTGCCTCACGGAACTTCTATATTCAGTGCTGTGCCTCACGGAACTTCTATATTCAGTGCTGTGCCTCAACTTCTATATTCAGTGCTGTGCCTCACGGAACTTCTATATTCGGTGCTGTGCCTCAGGAAGCTTCTATATTCAGTGCTGTGCCTCACGGAACTTCTATATTCAGTGCTGTGCCACACGGAACTTCTATATTCAGTGCTGTGCCTCACGGAACTTCTATATTCGGTGCTGTGCCTCAGGAAGCTTCTATATTCAGTGCTGTGCCTCACGGAACTTCTATATTCAGGCTGTGCCTCAGACTTCTATATTCAGTGCTGTGCCACACGGAACTTCTATATTCAGTGCTGTGCCTCACGGAACTTCTATATTCAGTGCTGTGCCTCACGGAACTTCTATATTCAGTGCTGTGCCATATTCAGTGCTTTGCCTCAGAGAACACGGAACTTCTATATTCAGTGCTGTGCCTCACGGAACTTCTATATTCAGTGCTGTGCCTCACGGAACTTCTATATTCAGTGCTGTGCCTCACGGAACTTCTATATTCAGTGCTGTGCCTCACGGAACTTCTATATTCAGTGCTGTGCCTCACGGAACTTCTATATTCAGTGCTGTGCCACAAGGAACTTCTATATTCAGTGCTGTGCCTCAGGGAACTTCTATATTCAGTGCTGTGCCTCACGGAACTTCTATATTCAGTGCTGTGCCTCACGGAACTTCTATATTCAGTGCTGTGCCTCACGGAACTTCTATATTCAGTGCTGTGCCTCACGGAACTTCTATATTCAGTGCTGTGCCTCACGGAACTTCTATATTCAGTGCTGTGCCTCACGGAACTTCTATATTCAGTGCTGTGCCTCTCGGAACTTATGTATTGAGTGCTGTGCCTCATATTCAGGAACTTCTATATTCAGTGCTGTGCCTCACGGAACTTCTATATTCAGTGCTGTGCCTCACGGAACTTCTATATTCAGTGCTGTGCCACACGGAACTTCTATATTCAGTGCTGTGCCTCACAACGGAACTTCTATATTCAGTGCTGTGCCTCAAACTTCTATATTCAGTGCTGTGCCTCACGGAACTTCTATATTCAGTGCTGTGCCTCACGGAACTTCTATATTCAGTGCTGTGCCTCATGGAACTTCTATATTCAGTGCTGTGCCTCACGGAACTTCTATATTCAGTGCTGTGCCTCACGGAACTTCTATATTCAGTGCTGTGCCTCATGGAACTTCTATATTCAGTGCTGTGCCACAAGGAACTTCTATATTCAGTGCTGTGCCTCACGGAACTTCTATATTCAGTGCTGTGCCTCACGGAACTTCTATATTCAGTGCTGTGCCTCACGGAACTTCTATATTCAGTGCTGTGCCTCAGGGAACTTCTATATTCAGTGCTGTGCCTCACGGAACTTCTATATTCAGTGCTGTGCCTCAGGGAACTTCTATATTCAGTGCTGTGCCTCACGGAACTTCTGTATTCAGTGCTGTGCCTCACGGAACTTCTATATTCAGTGCTGTGCCTCAGGGAACTTCTATATTCAGTGCTGTGCCTCATCTAACTTCTATATTCAGTGCTGTGCCTCACGGAACTTCTATATTCAGTGCTGTGCCTCAGGGAACTTCTATATTCAGTGCTGTGCCTCACGGAACTTCTATATTCAGTGCTGTGCCTCAGGGAACTTCTATATTCAGTGCTGTGCCTCACGGAACTTCTATATTCAGTGCTGTGCCTCACGGAACTTCTATATTCAGTGCTGTGCCTCAGGGAACTTCTATATTCAGTGCTGTGCCTCACGGAACTTCTGTATTCAGTGCTGTGCCTCACGGAACTTCTATATTCAGTGCTGTGCCTCAGGGAACTTCTATATTCAGTGCTGTGCCTCACGGAACTTCTATATTCAGTGCTGTGCCTCAGGGAACTTCTATATTCAGTGCTGTGCCTCACGGAACTTCTATATTCAGTGCTGTGCCTCAGGGAACTTCTATATTCAGTGCTGTGCCTCACGGAACTTCTATATTCAGTGCTGTGCCTCACGGAACTTCTGTATTCAGTGCTGTGCCTCAGGGAACTTCTATATTCAGTGCTGTGCCTCACGGAACTTCTATATTCAGTGCTGTGCCTCAGAGAACTTCTATATTCAGTGCTGTGCCTCACGGAACTTCTATATTCAGTGCTGTGCCTCAGGGAACTTCTATATTCAGTGCTGTGCCTCACGGAACTTCTATATTCAGTGCTGTGCCTCAGGGAACTTCTATATTCAGTGCTGTGCCTCACGGAACTTCTATATTCAGTGCTGTGCCTCACGGAACTTCTATATTCAGTGCTGTGCCTCATGGAACTTCTATATTCAGTGCTGTGCCTCAGGGAACTTCTATATTCAGTGCTGTGCCTCACGGAACTTCTATATTCAGTGCTGTGCCACACAGAACACAAATATTCGGGCCAAGAGAACATCACAAAATTTTTACCAGACTGCACAATGCAAACACCTCGCAGGCAAACCACACGCAAATTGGATTTCCCCTCAGCGCTGGCGAGTGTCGTCAGCACAGCGTCAGCGTCCTTATAGGTTACGTCAGCAGTCGTCATGTAAAGTCGCTGACGGGTGGCGCCTCTAGCGGCCGCTGCAGATAACTTAATGTCAACATAGAAGTCTGCCTTCTGTATGTAAATATTGAAGTGCAAAAGGCTGGAAATTATATATATATATATATATATATATATATATATATATATATATATATATATATATATATATATATATATATATATATATATATATCTGTCGTGCCGAATAGGCAGAACTTGCAATCTTGGCTTAAATAGCAACGCTCATCTTGCCATATAGGACAAGTGAAAATTTGTGTATGCAATAATTTCGCCAAAATCATTCTGAACCTAACGAAAAATATATATTTCACTGTGTTTGTTTAGTATTAAATTACTGTAAACAAATCTAAAATATATATAGTTGGGTTAGGCTAAAATAAATTGTTCTTGTTATAATAAGGTTAGGTAAGTTTTCTAAGATTCTTTTGGTGCAAAATTATAAATTTTTACATTAACATTAATGAAAAAAATATATCTTTAAACGTATATGAGAGAATTTGAGAAAGGACTTAATTTTAAATGAGTTCTTGCTAATTGGCCAGTTTTACATATTCGGCACGACATATATATATATATATATATATATATATATATATATATATATATATATGTATATATATATATATATATATATATATATATATATATATACGTATGTATATATATATATATATATATATATATATATATATATATATATATATATATATATATATATATAAATCTGGAGTATCTGAGAGAGTTAGAGCAAAGGAAGGGGTAGCAGTAATGTTGAATGATCAGTTATGGAAGGAGAAAAGAGAATATGAATGTGTAAATTCAAGAATTATGTGGATTAAAGTAAAGGTTGGATACGAGAAGTGGGTCATAATAAGTGTGTATGCACCTGGAGAAGAGAGGAATGCAGAGGAGAGAGAGAGATTTTGGGAGATGTTAAGTGAATGTATAGGAGCCTTTGAACCAAGTGAGAGAGTAATTGTGGTAGGGGACCTGAATGCTAAAGTAGGAGAAACTTTTAGAGAGGGTGTGGTAGGTAAGTTTGGGGTGCCAGGTGTAAATGATAATGGGAGCCCTTTGATTGAACTTTGTATAGAAAGGGGTTTAGTTATAGGTAATACATATTTTAAGAAAAAGAGGATAAATAAGTATACAAGATATGATGTAGGGCGAAATGACAGTAGTTTGTTGGATTATGTATTGGTAGATAAAAGACTGTTGAGTAGACTTCAGGATGTACATGTTTATAGAGGGGCCACAGATATATCAGATCACTTTCTAGTTGTAGCTACACTGAGAGTAAAAGGTAGATGGGATACAAGGAGAATAGAAGCATCAGGGAAGAGAGAGGTGAAGGTTTATAAATTAAAAGAGGAGGCAGTTAGGGTAAGATATAAACAGCTATTGGAGGATAGATGGGCTAATAAGAGCATAGGCAATGGGGTCGAAGAGGTATGGGGTAGGTTTAAAAATGTAGTGTTAGAGTGTTCAGCAGAAGTTTGTGGTTACAGGAAAGTGGGTGCGGGAGGGAAGAGGAGCGATTGGTGGAATGATGATGTAAAGAGAGTAGTAAGGGAGAAAAAGTTAGCATATGAGAAGTTTTTACAAAGTAGAAGTGATGCAAGGAGGGAAGAGTATATGGAGAAAAAGAGAGAGGTTAAGAGAGTGGTGAAGCAATGTAAAAAGAGAGCAAATGAGAGAGTGGGTGAGATGTTATCGACAAATTTTGTTGAAAATAAGAAAAAGTTTTGGAGTGAGATTAACAAGTTAAGAAAGCCTAGAGAACAAATGGATTTGCCAGTTAAAAATAGGAGAGGAGAGTTATTAAATGGAGAGTTAGAGGTATTGGGAAGATGGAGGGAATATTTTGAGGAATTGTTAAGTGTTGATGAAGATAGGGAAGCTGTGATTTCGTGTATAGGACAAGGAGGAATAACATCTTGTAGGAGTGAGGAAGAGCCAGTTGTGAGTGTGGGGGAAGTTCGTGAGGCAGTAGGTAAAATGAAAGGGGGTAAGGCAGCCGGGATTGATGGGATAAAGATAGAAATGTTAAAAGCAGGTGGGGATATAGTTTTGGAGTGGTTGGTGCAATTATTTAATAAATGTATGGAAGAGGGTAAGGTACCTAGGGATTGGCAGAGAGCATGCATAGTTCCTTTGTATAAAGGCAAAGGGGATAAAAGAGAGTGCAAAAATTATAGGGGGATAAGTCTGCTGAGTATACCTGGTAAAGTGTATGGTAGAGTTATTATTGAAAGAATTAAGAGTAAGACGGAGAATAGGATAGCAGATGAACAAGGAGGCTTTAGGAAAGGTAGGGGGTGTGTGGACCAGGTGTTTACAGTGAAACATATAAGTGAACAGTATTTAGATAAGGCTAAAGAGGTCTTTGTGGCATTTATGGATTTGGAAAAGGCGTATGACAGGGTGGATAGGGGGGCAATGTGGCAGATGTTGCAAGTGTATGGTGTAGGAGGTAGGTTACTGAAAGCAGTGAAGAGTTTTTACGAGGATAGTGAGGCTCAAGTTAGAGTATGTAGGAAAGAGGGAAATTATTTCCCAGTAAAAATAGGCCTTAGACAAGGATGTGTGATGTCACCGTGGTTGTTTAATATATTTATAGATGGGGTTGTAAGAGAAGTAAATGCGAGGGTCTTGGCAAGAGGCGTGGAGTTAAAAGATAAAGAATCACACATAAAGTGGGAGTTGTCACAGCTGCTCTTTGCTGATGACACTGTACTCTTGGGAGATTCTGAAGAGAAGTTGCAGAGATTGGTGGATGAATTTGGTAGGGTGTGCAAAAGAAGAAAATTAAAGGTGAATACAGGAAAGAGTAAGGTTATGAGGATAACAAAAAGATTAGGTGATGAAAGATTGAATATCAGATTGGAGGGAGAGAGTATGGAGGAGGTAAATGTATTCAGATATTTGGGAGTGGACGTGTCAGCGGATGGGTCTATGAAAGATGAGGTGAATCATAGAATTGATGAGGGGAAAAGAGTGAGTAGTGCACTTAGGAGTCTGTGGAGACAAAGAACTTTGTCCTTGGAGGCAAAGAAGGGAATGTATGAGAGTATAGTTTTACCAACGCTCTTATATGGGTGTGAAGCATGGGTGATGAATGTTGCAGCGAGGAGAAGGCTGGAGGTAGTGAAGATGTCATGTCTGAGGGCAATGTGTGGTGTGAATATAATGCAGAGAATTCGTAGTTTGGAAGTTAGGAGGAGGTGCGGGATTACCAAAACTGTTTGTCCAGAGGGCTGAGGAAGAGTTGTTGAGGTGGTTTGGACATGTAGAGAGAATGGAGCG
The DNA here is from genome assembly GCF_038502225.1 of Cherax quadricarinatus. Taxonomy (NCBI): domain Eukaryota; kingdom Metazoa; phylum Arthropoda; class Malacostraca; order Decapoda; family Parastacidae; genus Cherax; species Cherax quadricarinatus. The sequence continues at coordinate 6,030,498 of NC_091374.1, read as the reverse complement.
AAACAGAATGACTTCAAGAGTGTATCAGTCTGTAGTGGAAGGAAGGTGGGGTAGGGGTCGGCCTAGGAAAGGTTGGAGGGAGGGGGTAAAGGAGGTTTTGTGTGCGAGGGGCTTGGACTTCCAGCAGGCATGCGTGAGCGTGTTTGATAGGAGTGAATGGAGACAAATGGTTTTTAATACTTGACGTGCTGTTGGAGTGTGAGCAAAGTAACATTTATGAAGGGGTTCAGGGAAACCGGCAGGCCGGACTTGAGTCCTGGAGATGGGAAGTACAGTGCCTGCACTCTGAAGGAGGGGTGTTAATGTTGCAGTTTAAAAACTGTAGTGTAAAGCACCCTTCTGGCAAGACAGTGATGGAGTGAATGATGGTGAAAGTTTTTCTTTTTCGGGCCACCCTGCCTTGGTGGGAATCGGCCAGTGTGATAATAAAAAATATATATAAATATATATGCAGAACCACCACAAGAAGCGCGTTTGCGCCAGCAAAGGCGCTTCTTGAGACCGCATTTGCTTGGACCTCTTCTTTTATTCAACGCTGCAAACTCCTGATGATGTGTTGATTGCAACACGTTAGGTCTAGAGCTATCATTTAACTCCCTCTGTGGTGGTTTTGCATCCTGTATTTTATGTTCGCGAATTCTGCACTGCGGTGGTTACAATAGAAAGAAAGAACTATCATGTGGTAGGGTTAGCAGGCTCCACTGTTGCAAGTTCAGTTTATAAGTGCAGTAATACCATGTGTTCTCTACCACCAGCAACAACAACAGTGGTAGATCTGCCTCCTGACCCTTGTAAGACACTGTCGTTGTTCCTTCCTAGTGTGACCACCACCGTAGTTTATATTAATTTAAGAATGGAGAACAGTACCTACTGGTCCATACTTGGCAGGTCTGTCTTAAAGGTGAGTCCTCTAGCATGAGTAGCAGCTTAACAAGGAGTCCTTCACAGACACCTAGGTGCTGCCACCTGGAGTCCCTCACAAACACCCAGGTGCTGCCACCTGGAGTCCCTCACAAACACCCAGATGCTGCCACCTGGAGTCCCTCACAAACACCCAGGTGCTGCCACCTGGAGTCCCTCACAAACACCCAGGTGCTGCCACCTGGAGTCCCTCACAAGCACCCAGGTGCTGCCACCTGGAGTCCCTCACAAACACCCAGGTGCTGCCACCTGATGTCCCTCACAAGCACCCAGGTTCTGCCACCTGGAATCCCTCACAAACACCCAGGTGCTGCCACCTGGAATCCCTCACAAGCACCCAGGTGCTGCCACCTGGAATCCCTCACAAACACCCAGGTGCTGCCACCTGGAGCCCCTCACAAACACCCAGGTGCTGCCACCTGGAGTTCCTCACAAACACCCAGGTGCTGCCACCTGGAATCCCTCCCAAGCACCCAGATGCTGCCACCTGGAGTCCCTCACAAGCACCCAGGTGCTGCCACCTGGAGTCCCTCACAAACACCCAGGTGCTGCCACCTGGAGTCCCTCACAAACACCCAGGTGCTACCACCTGGAATCCCTCACAAACACCCAGGTGCTGCCACCTGGAATCTCTCACAAACACCCAGGTGCTGCCACCCGGAGTCCCTCACAAACACCCAGGTGCTGCTACCTGGAATCCCTCACAAGCACCCAGGTGCTGCCACCTGGAATCTCTCACAAGCACCCAGGTGCTGCCACCTGGAGTCCCTCACAAACACCCAGTTGCTGCCACTTGGAGTCCCTCACAAACACCCAGGTGCTGCCACCTGGAATCCCTCACAAGCACCCAGGTGCTGCCACCTGGAATTCCTCACAAACACCCAGGTGCTGCCACCTGGAGTCCCTCACAAACACCCAGGTGGTGCCACCTGGAGTCCCTCACAAACACCCAGGTGCTGCCACCTGGAGTCCCTCACAAGCACCCAGGTGCTGCCACCTGGAGTCCCTCACAAACACCCAGGTGCTGCCACCTGGAGTCACTCACAAACACCCAGGTGCTGCCACCTGGAGTCCCTCACAAACACCCAGGTGCTACCACCTGGAATCCCTCACAAACACTCAAGTGCTGCCACCTGGAATCCTCCTCTGGCAGGAAAAACATGGCATTGAACTCCACACAGAGAAGGATTTACCCTTGGTTACTCGGGCGTTAGTTGTTTATAGTCAACATCTTCCTCTTGTCTCTCCCTCTTATCTCTTCCCTTCTCTCTTCCCTCCTTCCCTACCCTCTCAACCTTCCCTCCCGTCAGAGAGGTGCAGAGATCGGGGATAACGAGTGTGTGATGTAATATCAAAGGGGAATCAGTTAGTGGAGTGAGAGAGCTCTTGTCTGCTCATTTACAGGCGCTCACACACACACACACACACACACACACACACACACACACACACACACACACACACACACACACACACACACACACACACACTCACACACACACACACACACACACACACACACACACACACACACACACACACACACACACACACGCACACACACACACACACACACACACGGGAATCACAGACTTGATTGTTCGACTGGAAAAATACTCAGGTATGAACAGCGGGTTCAAGACCTAGAGCTCAACCCAGTACAAGCGGGCCCTGCTTTACAGCGCTTCATTTTACAGCGTTTCGCTAATACAGCGGTTTTCTATTATGCCCATTCTTCATTTATTCAGACTTCCTACAATAAATATATACACCACTCACTATAAGCTAATGCGAAAATGTTTTAAGTAATGAGTGTACTGTATATGCATTTCTTAGGCCTATCTCTATTGCTTACTTAATATATAATGTTGTAAACCTGTTATCAGGCTTTTTTTATGCATTTGAAAGTTAAGAAAAGGCTATGATTCACTTTACAGGTATTTTAGCTCTAGCGCAGTAACCCGGAACCTAATGTGCTGTATAAGTGGGGCCCTAAACTGCTGTATAAGCAGGGCCCTACAGTAGCCTTTAACCTAACCTGCTGTATAAGCAGGGCCCTACAGTAGCCTTTAACCTAACCTGCTGTGTAAGCAGGGCCCCCAGTAGCCCAGAACCTAACCTGCTGTATAAGCGGGGAACTCCAGTAGCCCAGAACCTAACCTGCTGTATAAGCGGGGAGCTCCAGTAGCCCAGAACCTAACCTGCTGTATAAGTAGGGAACTCCAGTAGCCCAGAACCTAACCTGCTGTATAAGCAGGGAACTCCAGTAGTCCAGAATCTAACCTGCTGTATAAGCGGGGAACTCCAGTAGCCCAGAACCTAACCTAACCTGCTGTATAGTAGCCCAGAACCTAACCTGGGAGGGAACTCCAGTAGCCCAGAACCTAACCTGCTGTATAAGCGGGGGGAACTCCAGTAGCTCCAGTAGCCCAGAACCTAACCTGCTGTATAAGCGGGGAGCCCAGAACCTAACTCCAGGGAACTCCAGTAGCCCAGAACCTAACCTGCTGTATAAGCGGGGAACTCCAGTAGCCCAGAACCTAACCTGCTGTATAAGCAGGGAACTCCAGTAGTCCAGAATCTAACCTGCTGTATAAGCGGGGAACTCCAGTAGCCCAGAACCTAACCTGCTGTATAAGTAGGGAACTCCAGTAGCCCAGAACCTAACCTGCTGTATAAGTAGGGAACTCCAGTAGCCCAGAACCTAACCTGCTGTATAAGCGGGGAACTCCAGTAGCCCAGAACCTAACCTGCTGTATAAGCGGGGAACTCCAGTAGCCCAGAACCTAACCTGCTGTATAAGCGGGGAACTCCAGTAGCCCAGAACCTAACCTGCTGTATAAGCGGGGAACTCCAGTAGCCCAGAACCTAACCTGCTGTATAAGCGGGGAACTCCAGTAGCCCAGAACCTAACCTGCTGTATAAGCAGTGCCCCCAGTAGCCCAGAACCTAACCTGCTGTATAAGCAGTGCCCCCAGTACCCCAGAACCTAACCTGCTGTATAAGCAGGACCCCCAGACGCCCAGAATCTAACCTGCTATATAAGAGGGACCTGCCTGTATACTAAAATACGCAATCATAACTGTAATTAAAATCCCGAAGCAGAGAAACCAACAGAGACCGACAAGTAGACCAATAGGTAGAAGAGACAGGCCAACAGACACAAAAGGAAGACCAGCAGACCTTCATCCTCTCATCTATCCACTTCCCATTATTTTACTCTCATCTATTCCCTCCAATCACCCCATTTTCCTTTCACCCCCCCATAATGCGTTTGAGGAAAACCAACCTTGACAGTGTTGTCCAGATGAGCCAAACATGGAATGACCTCTTGTGAGGTAGAGGAGAGAGTAAAAATCCCAGTTAGGAAGGGGCAGAGAGGGGAACAGTGTCTGGCATGGCCAGGAATAGGGAATAGTCCAGTGGAACAGAGGGAGGGGGGCTGGAAGGAACAACTGGAAGGACCGTATGGTTCAGTTTACGATCGTTTCATGATCTCCGTTGAGGTTTACAACGGTCGCAAGATCACTGGTAATAGAAAGAGGGACCTAACCTCTTTCCCGTACCACAGACGCTGACTCCTCCTCCACCTCTCACTGACTCTTGGCAATTATGGCAACATATGAACTTGAAAACTGTCAGTTTTGGGAAATGTGGGTTCCAGGCCGGTGCTTGTCCCCTTAAAATACTCAAACATCTTGTGTGATGTGGGTTCCAGGCCGATGATGCTTGTCCCCTTAAATACTCAAACATCTTGTGTGATGTGGGTTCCAGGCCGGTGCTTGTCCCCTTAAATACTCAAACATCTTGTGTGATGTGGGTTCCAGGCCGATGATGCTTGTCCCCTTAAATACTCAAACATCTTGTGTGATGTGGGTTCCAGGCCGATGATGCTTGTCCCCTTAAACACTCAAACATCTTGTGTGATGTGGGTTCCAGGCCGATGCTTGCCGGAGTTTGTCTTCAAACACCTTCCATAACATGGATTAAAACACCTACCTTGCGTGGGTTGCAGACAAGCACCGGCTGGAGTCTCAGTAATCAGAAGTCTTGCGCGATGTGACTTGCAGGTGGGCGGTGCACACAGTTGTAATTCACGTCTGGTGTGGCAAGTACTCATACAGAGTGCGGTAACTACGATTCATTCCAGTGTATTCACTCGCTCATTACCCTAACACATCCCCTGTACATCCAGGCTCGCTGTGCTTTGGATTTCCACTCCTGTCGTCTTTATCTTTATATTCTCATACTAGGATTTGTTCCCTGTTTACCTATTTAGTGTCGTCAGGCACTTGCTGCATCGTTAATTTGTTCCCTATTTACCTATTTAGTGTCGTCAGGCACTTGCTGCATCGTTAATTTGTTCCCTGTTTACCTATTTAGTATCGTCATGCACTTGCTGCATCGTTAATTTGTTCCTTATTTACCTATTTAGTGCCGTCATGCACTTGCTGCATCGTTAATGTTCGTTTTTTACCTATTTAATGTCGTCATGCACTCTGCATCGTTAATTTGTTCCCTATTTACCTATTTAGTGCCGTCATGCACTTGCTTCATTGTTAATTTGTTCCCTATTTACCTATTTAGTGCCGTCATGCACTTGCTGCATCGTTAATCTGTTCCCTATTTACCACCTTAGTGTCGTCGTGCATTTTCTACATCGTGTCCCCTAGTCCCTGGTAAACAATGTGTATGCTGCACGAGTCCTGTGAGTCTTATAAGGTGTGGATTTGGTATTGGAGTGTTTACATGGAGTAGCTGTTGTGGGTGAACGATCGTGATGGTGGTTGCTATATATTCACTCACTGTTTTTCTCATTGTAAATTTATATGTAAGAAACGTAAATTAACCATGGCATTTTTGGTTTATGTAAGTATAACAAGTTTAGGTATAATGCCTAGCTAAGAGTTGGTTCCTCTGAGTAAAGTGACTCGATATATTCCAGTCAGTTTGGCCTTACATCTGACACGGGATGTATATACATCGAAAGATGCGTATCTTACTGTATATACACCGAGAGTTTTATATAACCCCTTATTTGAGAGATTGAATATACATGACTGGTAGTGAAGATTGGGTCTTGAAGCCACGATGAACAACGAACATTGAAGCTGACAAGAGTGTACGTGTGCTTGAAGGACATGTGATTGTCTCGTCTACCCAGAGTTTTCCTGCCTTCCCGCAGGCAGCTGTCTTCAGCAGGCAGCTGTCTGCAGCAAGCAGTTGTCTCCAGCATTAAGTCACCTCTCTGTTCAACTGGAGAACTGTAATAATGTTGCTAGAATACAGACAATATGTTAGGCAAAAGGACAAGTGCAACTAATGCGACCTATTTATTGTGGCAACGTTTCGCTCTTGACAAAGCTTCTGGAGAGCGAAACGTTGCCACAATAAGCTGTCGCATTAGTAACATCTGTTCTTTTACTTCAACTGAAGAAGCAAACAGAGTTGGCGAAACGTTTCGACAATAAATAAATCCAACTGATGCTCATATGTTTTGGTCGCCATCTTGTGGGTCGTGTAAACACTGTGTGGCGTCCATTCAAAGATAACATTATCATTCACAACTCTCAAATACAAACATACGGTCATTAATTCCTTAAAGCTTCTGATATTAAAATAGGATTACGATTTATTTACAGTTTCAAAAAATAAACTTCGACTCTTTCAATTGTGAAATATTGTTTTGGTTGTAATCTCTTGATACGGAACTATAGACAGATCCACTATAGCATCAACGTATACTTATCAGTCTTGTGCTGTAAGATGCGTTGATGTTACTGAAAGGGTATATACACCAAGGTGTATGCTGTGCATATATGGTGAACAGATTTATATCCAGTATTAGTGGTCTTCGTGTAGTCGATAGACATTAAGTCCCATTAATCAGCCTACTGAAATGTTGTTAATTTAATAGGAGAGACTCTTACGTGGGTAAAAATGTCCCATGATGGCGCTGTGAACTCGCGCTCTTGGGTTACTTACATGTGTTATGGTCAGTGTTCTTATAGTTACTGGCTCCGTTTATGCCATTTATGGATCTGTGTGTGCTCCACTTGGATACAACCTGCTACAGATGGATGGAATCTGCTACAGATAGCTGGAACCTGCTACAAATGGATAGTGCCTACTACAAATGGATGGCATCTCAGATATCTGGAATTTCGCGTAAATAGTTTGAAACGGGTAAAAATGGTCTTGAATGCCTCTCAGAGTGTTGGAACCCACTCCTAAGTGTTGGTAAACTCTCTCAAAGGATTAAAACCTATTCTACGCACTTAAACGTGCTTCACGGTGTTTATTGTTTTATGCAGTCGTCTGGCTGCCATTGATGACCTGTAGCGCTCCGAGACTATCTTAACCATCGCCTTGTAACCTCAAATGACCTCTAATGACCCCTGTAAGGTCTGGATGGTGCTTGACGAATGAGAGCGGCTGGAGATTCCCAGAGAATGGCACTTGTCGGAGCTTTTAAGTAAATTGTGCTGCAAGGGATGGGTTCCCATCTCCCCCCTCCCCCGCTTCCCTGCCTGCCCGACCTTACTGTCTGCCCAGCCTCCCTGCCTGCCCAAACTACCTGCCCAACGTAACTACTTGTTCAGCCTCCCTGCCTACCCAGCGTAACTACCTGCCCAACCTCCCTGCCTACCCAACCTATCTGCCCAACCTAACCACCTGCCCAACCTCCCTGCCTACCCAACCTAACTATCTGCCCAACCTGACTACCTGCCTAACCTATCTGCCCAACCTCCCTGCCTACCCAACCTATCTGCCCAACCTCCCTGCCTACCCAACCTAACTACTTGCCCAGCCTCCCTGCCTACCCAACCTAACTACCTGCCCAACCTAACTAATTGCCCAACCTCCCTGCCTACCCAATCTAACTACCTGCCTAACCTCCCTGCCTACCCAATCTAACTACCTGCCTACCCAATCTACCTGCCCAACCTCCCTGCCTACCCAATCTAACTACCTGCCCAACCTCCCTGCCTACCCAATCTAACTACCTGCCCAACCTCCCTGCCTACCCAATCTAACTACCTGCCCAACCGCCCTGCCTACCCAGTCTAACTACCTGCCCAGCCTCCCACCTTCCCAACGCCCCTACAACTACATACACAGGTAAATCCCTACATAACTCTCTACCTTCTGGCTATTCCACCTCCCTACATACCTCCACAACCTCCACCTCTCTACCACCTACCCGCCCACCTCCTCACCAAGCCCCCGGCAGCGTACAGACAACATTAATCGTATATTCCTACGGAATAGACCAAACACAACACAGAAATCTCTTTTACCTTTCCTGCACAATATTCATCCTTAAGAGATGTGAGAGATACAAGAACATATGGAGAAATAAGAGATTTAAGAGCTATAAGGGATAAGAGATGTAAAGGTTAAGAGATATAAGGGATGTTGGTATATAAGGGTTTATAGTTTCTTGCACTGAGGAACTATAGCCCCTTTACTCTTCTAGGGACGACCTATTTTTGTAGGGACGAATTATGTCCTATTCCTCATTAGGACGAACTATCCTCCATTCATCCTGCTAGAGACGAACTCTTCTCTTCCTCCTACGGACGAACTATTCTCCCTTGTCCCTCCCTGAGAGGGACCTACTCTCCCTGAGGGTGGTATTGGCGACGCACTGATCCCGCGTCAAGGAAGGAATCCCATTCCGCTGATGCTTTTCTTGGCCCTATGACCCAAACAAACGACCTTCAGATAATTGCTTGTGTCGTTGTTGCTCTCTCTCTCTCTCTCTCTCTCTCTCTCTCTCTCTCTCTCTCTCTCTCTCTCTCTCTCTCTCTCTCTCTCTCTCTCTCTCTCTCTCGCTCTTTCTTTCATTAGCTAACTTTGCATCGACTAAGGACCCCAGTGGCAATAATTTACACTATGCATAATAATTGTATTTATAAGTAACTATGTCTAAATCAACTTACTTAACCATGTATCTCTTATAATTTCCCTATTGCATGTGTGTGTGTGAGATAGCAAGCTAGATAAAGAGAGAGAGACAGACAGACAGAGATAATATTGACCTATCGCACACTCACACTGCTATCCATTTTTTCACCAATATAATCGCTTTTCATTAAATCATTTTTTCCTCGTCTCATTGAAAGCGTTACTACTGGAGTTATCAATAATAATTCCCAATAAACAGAGGATTGAGTTGCTCGGCTAAACGTAAATAATTAACAGCTTGTTATTAGTAAGATTTCAATTAATCTCGTGTTTTTAAAATCACGAAGCAGGAACTGGGGAACAAGCCGACCCAGTACACGACTGTGTTGATGTTAAGGGCGTCTGGGGAACAAGCCGACCCAGTACACGACTGCGTTGATGTTAAGGGCGTCTGGGGAACAAGCCGACCCAGTACACGACTGTGTTGATGTTAAGGGCGTCTGGGGAACAAGCCGACCCAGTACACGACTGTGTTGATGTTAAGGGCGTCTGGGGAACAAGCCGACCCAGTACACGACTGTGTTGATGTTAAGGGCGTCTGGGGAACAAGCCGACCCAGTACACGACTGCGTTGATGTTAAGGGCGTCTGGGGAACAAGCCGACCCAGTACACGACTGTGTTGATGTTAAGGGCGTCTGGGGAACAAGCCGACCCAGTACACGACTGTGTTGATGGTAATTTTGTCGGATGAAATAGCGGTTGGTTCACTGTACACCAACAGTTCGTGCTGTGAGGCTGGTTCACTGTACACTAGCAGTTCGTGCTGTGAGGCTGGTTCACTGTACACCAACAGTTCGTGCTGTGAGGCTGGTTCACTGTACACTAGCAGTTCGTGCTGTGAGGCTGGTTCACTGTACACCAACAGTTCGTGCTGTGAGGCTGGTTCACTGTACACCAACAGTTCGTGCTGTGAGGCTGGTTCACTGTACACCAGCAGTTCGTGCTGTGAGGCTGGTTCACTGTACACCAACAGTTCGTGCTGTGAGGCTGGTTCACTGTACACTAGCAGTTCGTGCTGTGAGGCTGGTTCACTGTACACCAACAGTTCGTGCTGTGAGGCTGGTTCACTGTACACCAACAGTTCGTGCTGTGAGGCTGGTTCACTGTACACCAGCAGTTCGTGCTGTGAGGCTGGTTCACTGTACACCAACAGTTCGTGCTGTGAGGCTGGTTCACTGTACACTAGCAGTTCGTGCTGTGAGGCTGGTTCACTGTACACCAACAGTTCGTGCTGTGAGGCTGGTTCACTGTACACCAACAGTTCGTGCTGTGAGGCTGGTTCACTGTACACCAACAGTTCGTGCTGTGAGGCTGGTTCACTGTACACCAGCAGTTCGTGCTGTGAGGCAGGTTCACTGTACACCAGCAGTTCGTGCTGTGAGGCAGGTTCACTGTACACCAACAGTTCGTGCTGTGAGGCTGGTTCACTGTACACCAGCAGTTCGTGCTGTGAGGCTGGTTCACTGTACACAAACAGTTCGTGCTGTGAGGCTGGTTCACTGTACACCAACAGTTCGTGCTGTGAGGCTGGTTCACTGTACACCAGCAGTTCGTGCTGTGAGGCTGGTTCACTGTACACCAACAGTTCGTGCTGTGAGGCTGGTTCACTGTACACCAACAGTTCGTGCTGTGAGGCTGGTTCACTGTACACCAACAGTTCGTGCTGTGAGGCTGGTTCACTGTACACCAACAGTTCGTGCTGTGAGGCTGGTTCACTGTACACCAACAGTTCGTGCTGTGAGGCAGGTTCACTGTACACCAGCAGTTCGTGCTGTGAGGCTGGTTCACTGTACACCAACAGTTCGTGCTGTGAGGCTGGTTCACTGTACACTAGCAGTTCGTGCTGTGAGGCTGGTTCACTGTACACTAGCAGTTCGTGCTGTGAGGCTGGTTCACTGTACACCAACAGTTCGTGCTGTGAGGCTGGTTCACTGTACACCAACAGTTCGTGCTGTGAGGCTGGTTCACTGTACACCAGCAGTTCGTGCTGTGAGGCAGGTTCACTGTACACCAGCAGTTCGTGCTGTGAGGCAGGTTCACTGTACACCAACAGTTCGTGCTGTGAGGCTGGTTCACTGTACACCAACAGTTCGTGCTGTGAGGCTGGTTCACTGTACACTAGCAGTTCGTGCTGTGAGGCTGGTTCACTGTACACCAACAGTTCGTGCTGTGAGGCTGGTTCACTGTACACCAACAGTTCGTGCTGTGAGGCTGGTTCACTGTACACCAACAGTTCGTGCTGTGAGGCTGGTTCACTGTACACCAGCAGTTCGTGCTGTGAGGCAGGTTCACTGTACACCAGCAGTTCGTGCTGTGAGGCAGGTTCACTGTACACCAACAGTTCGTGCTGTGAGGCTGGTTCACTGTACACCAACAGTTCGTGCTGTGAGGCTGGTTCACTGTACACTAGCAGTTCGTGCTGTGAGGCTGGTTCACTGTACACCAACAGTTCGTGCTGTGAGGCTGGTTCACTGTACACCAACAGTTCGTGCTGTGAGGCTGGTTCACTGTACACCAACAGTTCGTGCTGTGAGGCTGGTTCACTGTACACCAGCAGTTCGTGCTGTGAGGCTGGTTCACTGTACACCAACAGTTCGTGCTGTGAGGCTGGTTCACTGTACACCAGCAGTTCGTGCTGTGAGGCTGGTTCACTGTACACTAGCAGTTCGTGCTGTGAGGCTGGTTCACTGTACACCAACAGTTCGTGCTGTGAGGCTGGTTCACTGTACACCAGCAGTTCGTGCTGTGAGGCTGGTTCACTGTACACCAACAGTTCGTGCTGTGAGGCTGGTTCACTGTACACTAGCAGTTCGTGCTGTGAGGCTGGTTCACTGTACACCAGCAGTTCGTGCTGTGAGGCTGGTTCACTGTACACCAACAGTTCGTGCTGTGAGGCTGGTTCACTGTACACCAACAGTTCGTGCTGTGAGGCTGGTTCACTGTACACCAGCAGTTCGTGCTGTGAGGCTGGTTCACTGTACACTAGCAGTTCGTGCTGTGAGGCTGGTTCACTGTACACTAGCAGTTCGTGCTGTGAGGCTGGTTCACTGTACACTAGCAGTTCGTGCTGTGAGGCTGGTTCACTGTACACTAGCAGTTCGTGCTGTGAGGCTGGTTCACTGTACACCAGCAGTTCGTGCTGTGAGGCTGGTTCACTGTACACTAGCAGTTCGTGCTGTGAGGCTGGTTCACTGTACACCAGCAGTTCGTGCTGTGAGGCTGGTTCACTGTACACCAACAGTTCGTGCTGTGAGGCTGGTTCACTGTACACCAGCAGTTCGTGCTGTGAGGCTGGTTCACTGTACACCAACAGTTCGTGCTGTGAGGCTGGTTCACTGTACACTAGCAGTTCGTGCTGTGAGGCTGGTTCACTGTACACCAACAGTTCGTGCTGTGAGGCTGGTTCACTGTACACCAGCAGTTCGTGCTGTGAGGCTGGTTCACTGTACACTAGCAGTTCGTGCTGTGAGGCTGGTTCACTGTACACCAGCAGTTCGTGCTGTGAGGCTGGTTCACTGTACACCAACAGTTCGTGCTGTGAGGCTGGTTCACTGTACACCAACAGTTCGTGCTGTGAGGCTGGTTCACTGTACACCAGCAGTTCGTGCTGTGAGGCTGGTTCACTGTACACCAACAGTTCGTGCTGTGAGGCTGGTTCACTGTACACCAGCAGTTCGTGCTGTGAGGCAGGTTCACTGTACACCAACAGTTCGTGCTGTGAGGCTGGTTCACTGTACACTAGCAGTTCGTGCTGTGAGGCTGGTTCACTGTACACTAGCAGTTCGTGCTGTGAGCCTGGTTCACTGTACACCAGCAGTTCGTGCTGTGAGGCTGGTTCACTGTACACTAGCAGTTCGTGCTGTGAGGCTGGTTCACTGTACACCAACAGTTCGTGCTGTGAGGCTGGTTCACTGAACACCAGCAGTTCGTGCTGTGAGGCTGGTTCACTGTACACCAACAGTTCGTGCTGTGAGGCTGGTTCACTGTACACCAACAGTTCGTGCTGTGAGGCTGGTTCACTGTACACCAACAGTTCGTGCTGTGAGGCTGGTTCACTGTACACCAGCAGTTCGTGCTGTGAGGCAGGTTCACTGTACACCAACAGTTCGTGCTGTGAGGCTGGTTTACTGTACACCAGCAGTTCGTGCTGTGAGGCTGGTTCACTGTACACCAACAGTTCGTGCTGTGAGGCTGGTTCACTGTACACCAGCAGTTCGTGCTGTGAGGCAGGTTCACTGTACACCAGCAGTTCGTGCTGTGAGGCAGGTTCACTGTACACCAACAGTTCGTGCTGTGAGGCTGGTTCACTGTACACCAACAGTTCGTGCTGTGAGGCAGGTTCACTGTACACCAGCAGTTCGTGCTGTGAGCCAGGTTCACTGTACACCAACAGTTCGTGCTGTGAGGCTGGTTCACTGTACACCAGCAGTTCGTGCTGTGAGGCTGGTTCACTGTACACAAGCAGTTCGTGCTGTGAGGCTGGTTCACTGTACACCAACAGTTCGTGCTGTGAGGCTGGTTCACTGTACACCAACAGTTCGTGCTGTGAGGCTGGTTCACTGTACACCAGCAGTTCGTGCTGTGAGGCTGGTTCACTGTACACCAACAGTTCGTGCTGTGAGGCTGGTTCACTGTACACTAGCAGTTCGTGCTGTGAGGCTGGTTCACTGTACACTAGCAGTTCGTGCTGTGAGGCTGGTTCACTGTACACCAACAGTTCGTGCTGTGAGGCTGGTTCACTGTACACCAGCAGTTCGTGCTGTGAGGCTGGTTCACTGTACACCAGCAGTTCGTGCTGTGAGGCTGGTTCACTGTACACCAGCAGTTCGTGCTGTGAGGCTGGTTCACTGTACACCAGCAGTTCGTGCTGTGAGGCTGGTTCACTGTACACCAGCAGTTCGTGCTGTGAGGCTGGTTCACTGTACACCAGCAGTTCGTGATGTGAGGCTGGTTCACTGTACACCAGCAGTTCGTGCTGTGAGGCTGGTTCACTGTACACCAACAGTCCGTGCTGTGAGGCTGGATCACTGTACACTAGCAGTTCGTGCTGTGAGGCTGGTTCACTGTACACCAACAGTTCGTGCTGTGAGGCTGGTTCACTGTACACCAACAGTTCGTGCTGTGAGGCTGGTTCACTGTACACCAGCAGTTCGTGATGTGAGGCTGGTTCACTGTACACCAGCAGTTCGTGCTGTGAGGCTGGTTCACTGTACACCAACAGTTCGTGCTGTGAGGCTGGTTCACTGTACACCAGCAGTTCGTGCTGTGAGGCTGGTTCACTGTACACCAGCAGTTCGTGCTGTGAGGCTGGTTCACTGTACACCAACAGTTCGTGCTGTGAGGCTGGTTCACTGTACACCAGCAGTTCGTGCTGTGAGGCTGGTTCACTGTACACCAACAGTTCGTGCTGTGAGGCTGGTTCACTGTACACCAACAGTTCGTGCTGTGAGGCTGGTTCACTGTACACCTGCAGTTCGTGCTGTGAGGCTGGTTCACTGTACACCAACAGTTCGTGCTGTGAGGCTGGTTCACTGTACACTAGCAGTTCGTGCTGTGAGGCTGGTTCACTGTACACTAGCAGTTCGTGCTGTGAGGCTGGTTCACTGTACACCAACAGTTCGTGCTGTGAGGCTGGTTCACTGTACACCAGCAGTTCGTGCTGTGAGGCTGGTTCACTGTACACCAGCAGTTCGTGCTGTGAGGCTGGTTCACTGTACACCAGCAGTTCGTGCTGTGAGGCTGGTTCACTGTACACCAGCAGTTCGTGCTGTGAGGCTGGTTCACTGTACACCAGCAGTTCGTGATGTGAGGCTGGTTCACTGTACACCAGCAGTTCGTGCTGTGAGGCTGGTTCACTGTACACCAACAGTTCGTGCTGTGAGGCTGGTTCACTGTACACTAGCAGTTCGTGCTGTGAGGCTGGTTCACTGTACACCAACAGTTCGTGCTGTGAGGCTGGTTCACTGTACACCAACAGTTCGTGCTGTGAGGCTGGTTCACTGTACACCAGCAGTTCGTGATGTGAGGCTGGTTCACTGTACACCAACAGTTCGTGCTGTGAGGCTGGTTCACTGTACACCAACAGTTCGTGCTGTGAGGCTGGTTCACTGTACACCAGCAGTTCGTGCTGTGAGGCAGGTTCACTGTACACCAGCAGTTCGTGCTGTGAGGCTGGTTCACTGTACACTAGCAGTTCGTGCTGTGAGGCTGGTTCACTGTACACCAACAGTTCGTGCTGTGAGGCAGGTTCACTGTACACCAGCAGTTCGTGCTGTGAGGCTGGTTCACTGTACACCAACAGTTCGTGCTGTGAGGCTGGTTCACTGTACACCAACAGTTCGTGCTGTGAGGCTGGTTCACTGTACACCAGCAGTTCGTGATGTGAGGCTGGTTCACTGTACACCAACAGTTCGTGCTGTGAGGCTGGTTCACTGTACACCAACAGTTCGTGCTGTGAGGCTGGTTCACTGTACACCAACAGTTCGTGCTGTGAGGCTGGTTCACTGTACACCAACAGTTCGTGCTGTGAGGCTGGTTCACTGTACACCAGCAGTTCGTGCTGTGAGACTGAACCAAGTGTAGTCGACAGGTTTTAAACTCCATTAAGCAACCTCAATGGAAATTACAAGAACCCCAGTGGAAATAAGTCACTTCGACTTTTCTGGGTTATCCTAGATAATGTACAGGTAATGTTACTAGGTATGGTAATTGTATTTATGCGAGACTGGACCTAAATACGCTTAAGTATCAGCTGGAGACGCCAGTGTGTCTCCAGGTGTTGCGGGGTGAGCACTGTTGCGTGCTAACTCACACAACAGGAGGTAAATTATCCCTTTTTTCTGCTACAGGTATTAAGAAACTAATACAGACACGTTGATAATGCAGCTGAATACTGTTAGCCTCATTATAATTCAATTTGAGTCAGTGGAATAATGTTTTTTTTTCTGTTTTAGTAGGAGTAATGGAGTCCCGACCCGGGAAAATACACCGGCGATACTTTGATAGGGTAAATATTGTTATATATTCGTCAGGACGGTCTTAACAGGGGTCTTAATCTTATGACAGACGTTGCTGCTTCAGGATGAGTGTTTCCTGACGTGGGTCTTAGTCATATGACCTACAGCTGGAGCTTTTGGTCATCTGTCCGAGGCCTTCCACTGGCTTACAAGTCCATCCCTTTAAAAATTAAGGTTATAATTATACCACCAATGATACTTTACGTATTCTTGATAATGCGTCGTCAACACGAATAATGTTATATGTGACACGTCCAGCCAATCAAAAAAAAAAAATAAAAAAAAAAAATTGGGGGGGTTTACAAACTGTAGTTTACATCTAATAGGGATTGTTAAGCACAAAAAAACACCTGTATGCTCGAGTATTACTGTAAGTTTACTCAGGTGTTCATACAGTTATATAGATTATGATACATATAAATAACCTCATAGGGGACAGGAGCCGTAGTGGGGAAACAAGTGTAGTCAAAGATAAGATAAAACCAATATTGCAAACTAGAAATACCACAGGAAATAGCAAACAAGAGGACTCCACTAGCAATAGTGAGGATATATTACCAAAAACAACTGGTGGGAGCTCCATTGTTGGTGCTAGGGAAGATAGGAATAAGACAGGTAAACATGCACCAACAGGGAATACAGTCACAGAAACCCAAGGCAAACGGAAACCAAGCCTGTGCACATACTATGCACTTGGTATCTGCAGACATGGGAAATCTGGAAAAACAGACGGGACGTGCAACTATGACCACCCTAGAAAATGCCATGCCCATATGACAACAGGAAAATGCAAACTCCCTTCATGTAAGCTTTTTCACCCTGAAATATGTACCTCTTCAGTACAGGAAAGACTGTGCTATAACTTAAATTGCCAGGCACACCATCTAAAGGGGACAAAAAGATACAAAACATCCAGGCCATGGGAAAACCTGGGTAGCCATAGCCACTCAAGAGGGAGAGGTTTTTTAGTGCCAGGAAGAAAAAAAAACTGGCAGGAAATGGCAGAAATCGTACACCAAATCCAGTCATTCCTGGAGTGGAACCACAGTCGATGGCCTCCACTCCAAACCAACAGATACAGATACTCATGCCGGAAAAAAAATCCCCCCCCCCCAGTACCAACAATACCACCAGTCCGATGACATTCTTCTTTGCAAATATACAGGGTCTAAAGCCAGCAACAAACAACAAAATACCTTTCATCCGTGGACTGCTTGCAGAGGCAAAGGCAATGTTCGCGGCTTTCACTGAGACCCACATAAATAACGAAATATGGATCCCAGGTTACAACCTATACAGATGTGACAGAGTGAACAGGCAGAAGGGGAGGGTTGGCCTGTACATTGCAGAGTCACTTGTTTGCACAGAACTGCTTAATGACTCAAATGATGTAGTGGAAGTTTTAGCAGTAAAGGTCGAGAACCAAAACCTAGTCATTGTGGTAATCTACAAGCCTCCGGATGCAACATCCCAGCAATTCCAGGAACAGCTGTTAAAAATTGACCACTGTATGGAAAATCTTCCAGCTCCTGCACCCAACATCTTGCTCCTGGGGGATTTCAACTTAAGGCACCTAAAATGGAGGAATATAGCAAATAATATTGTTGCAGTAATAACACCAGGAGGCAGCTCTGATGAAAACTCACACTCACACGAGCTTTTAAATCTCTGCACAAAATTCAATTTAAACCAGCAAATAATAGAGCCTACTAGACTTGAGAATACACTAGACCTCATCTTCACTAACAATGATGATCTGATAAGAAATGTCACCATATCAAAAACAGTATACTTAGATCACAACATAATTGAGGTTCAGACATGTATGCGTGGAGCCCCAGACCGACATAATGAGATTAGTCACGAGGGACCATTCACCAAATTCAACTTCAATAACAAAAACATAAAGTGGGACCAAGTAAACCAAGTCCTAACCGATATAAGCTGGGAAGATATACTAAGCAACACAGACCCCAACTTATGCCTAGAACAGATTAACTTGGTGGCACTCGATGTATGCACAAGGCTTATTCCTCTAAGAAAAAGGAGTAGATGTAAAATAGAAAGAGACAGGCGCTCCCTTTACAGGCGACGGAAAAGAATAACAAAGCGGCTAAAAGAGGTCAATATATCTGAAATGCGTAGGGAGACACTGGTCAGAGAAATAGCAAGCATCGAACTTAAGCTAAAGGAATCTTATAGGAGTCAGGAATCGCGGGAAGAACTAAAAGTCATAAATGAAATCGAAAGAAACCCAAAGTATTTCTTCTCCTATGCCAAATCAAAGTCGAAAACAACGTCCAGTATTGGGCCCCTACTTAAACAAGATGGGTCCTACACAGATGACAGCAAGAAAATGAGTGAGCTACTCAAGTCCCAATATGACTCAGTTTTTAGCAAGCCGCTAACCAGACTGAGAGTCGAAGATCAAAATGAATTTTTTATGAGAGAGCCACAGAATTTTGTTAACACAAGCCTATCCGATGTTATCCTGACGCCATATGACTTCGAACAGGCGATAAATGACATGCCCATGCACTCTGCCCCAGGGCCAGACTCATGGAACTCCGTGTTCATCAAGAACTGCAAGAAGCCCCTATCACGAGCCTTTTCCATCCTATGGAGAGGGAGCATGGACACGGGGGTCGTCCCACAGTTACTAAAAACAACAGACATAGCCCCACTCCACAAAGGGGGCAGTAAAGCAACAGCAAAGAACTACAGACCGATAGCACTAACATCCCATATCATAAAAATCTTTGAAAGGGTCCTAAGAAGCAAGATCACCACCCATCTAGAAACCCATCAGTTACACAACCCAGGGCAACATGGGTTTAGAACAGGTCGCTCCTGTCTGTCTCAACTATTGGATCACTACGACAAGGTCCTAGATGCACTAGAAGACAAAAAGAATGCAGATGTAATATATACAGACTTTGCAAAAGCCTTCGACAAGTGTGACCATGGCGTAATAGCGCACAAAATGCGTGCTAAAGGAATAACAGGAAAAGTCGGTCGATGGATCTATAATTTCCTCACTAACAGAACACAGAGAGTAGTCGTCAACAGAGTAAAGTCCAAGGCAGCTACGGTGAAAAGCTCTGTTCCACAAGGCACAGTACTCGCTCCCATCTTGTTCCTCATCCTCATATCTGACAGACAAGGATGTCAGCCACAGCACCGTGTCTTCCTTTGCAGATGACACCCGAATCTGCATGAGTGTCTTCCATTGCAGACACTGCAAGGCTCCAGGTGGACATCAACCAAATCTTTCAGTGGGCTGCAGAAAACAATATGAAGCTCAACGATGAGAAATTTCAATTACTCAGATATGGTAAACGTGAGGAAATTAAATCTTCATCGGAGTACAAAACAAATTCTGGCCACAAAATAGAGCGAAACACCAACGTCAAAGACCTGGGAGTGATCATGTCTGAGGATCTCACCTTCAAGGACCATAACATTGTTATGGTCCTTGAAGAAAAATGACAGGATGGATAATGAGAACCTTCAAAACTAGGGAGGCCAAGCCCATGATGACACTCTTCAGGTCACTTGTTCTATCTAGGCTGGAATATTGCTGCACACTAACAGCACCTTTCAAGGCAGGTGAAATTGCTGACCTAGAAAATGTACAGAGAACCTTCACGGCGCGCATAACGGAGATAAAACACCTCAATTACTGGGAGCGCTTGAGGTTCCTGAACCTGTATTCCCTGGAACGCAGGAGGGAGAGATACATGATTATATACACCTGGAAAATCCTAGAGGGACTAGTACCGAACTTGCACACGAAAATCACTCACTACGAAAGCAAAAGACTTGGCAGACGATGCAACATCCCCCCAATGAAAAGCAGGGGTGTCACTAGCACGTTAAGAGACCATACAATAAGTGTCAGGGGCCCGAGACTGTTCAACTGCCTCCCAGCACACATAAGGGGGATTACCAACAGACCCCTGGCAGTCTTCAAGCTGGCACTGGACAAGCACCTAAAGTCGGTTCCTGACCAGCCGGGCTGTGGCTCGTACGTTGGTTTGCGTGCAGCCAGCAGCAACAGCCTGGTTGATCAGGCTCTGATCCACCAGGAGGCCTGGTCACAGACCGGGCCGCGGGGGCGTTGACCCCCGGAATTCTCTTCAGGTAAATATAGTATACATGTAGAGAAGCTAGGATAACCCAAAAAAGTCAAAGTGACTTATTTCCATTGGGGTTGTTTATATTTCCATTGGGGTTGTTTATATTTCCATTGGGGTTGTTTATATTTCCATTGGGGTTGTTTATATTTCCATTGGTAGATTGCAACCAGGTACGTCACTTAAATATATGCTGCTTGTGATCATTGTTAATTAACGTTTTAAAAATATGGGGTCTTTTTTGTCCAGAAAAGAAATTCTTGAGAGGCTTTTAGTGTATCAGATCCTATCTGTGTTACAATAAAGTCAAACTCGATATATAATCATTTCGAATGTTTAAAAACTGGATTGCTATGGTTCTTAAAAAATAATTGTATCTATAACCAGGCCGTCAAGGGAGGTTCCTGATGCTGGTGAGGGGCTCTTGATCCGGGGATTTGGACCTGTGCTCCAGCTCCCTGAATTGAGCCAAAGTACCTTCCACCCCCCCTCCCTCCCTACACAGGTGTTGTATAATCCTTACGGGTTCAGCGCTCTCCCATAATAATAATATCCGTGAAACAATAATCATAAATTCTTAAACTAAAAAATCAACCCTATGGTCAAGCGAGATTCCTAGTTGTTAAGCAGACTACGAGGCTACGACGTTAGTATTGCATTATTCCTTAATTATGTTGCCTCTCCTTGATGCTGGTGAGGGGCTTTTGATCTAGGGAATTGGATCTGTGCTTGTTCCCTGAATTGAGCCTGAATGCCTTCCAACCCCTCCCCCCCCACCCACAAGCGCTGTGTAATCCTACGGGTTTAGTGCTCTCCTATGATTAATAATAATAATGATAATATTCCTTAATTGTTAATGCGAAGTTTTAATCTTCAGTTTAACCCATAATAAACTACACTGTTATCTACAGGAAGACTTCTGTCAAGGACGCGAGTGTGAGAGGCTTCACCCATCCAGATGTTTTGAGTGAGTACAAGAGTGCAGTGTTATTAATTCCTTACATGTTTATAGTATTCCTCATGTTGTGAGTGGCTAGTTTATTGTATATCAGTAGTTCATGTTTTGAGTGGTTAGTTTATTGTACAGCAATAGCTTATCCTCTGAGAGGCACTGTTGTGAGTCAGTGTTCTTGCCACTGGTGTACAAGTAACTTACAGCCTCAATAACCAACGAGCAGTCACTGGTGATATGTTCAACTCACAACCTAAAATGCCGGGTTTAGCCCCGGGCGAGGCGGGACGTACGGGTAAGTCTCCTAGGTAATTTACACCTAAGATACTACGTAAGGTAATTGTAATCACATAAAACTTGTGCTAATATATTTATACGAATCGTACCTAAATAAACTTAAAAGCAGTTAAATAATTAGCATTAGTCGAGAGGACCTAATGACCCCAATGGAAATAAGCCACCCTGGCTTTCTTGGGATGGTCGGGGTTAATAACCCTCCTGGATTAACTTTCTGGGACTAATAATACAAGAAAATCTTGTTTTGCGATTATTTAAGGTACTGCTTTGTGTGAGTTCGTTTTCTTTGATAAATTTTCAAAAAAGAAAACGGAATATTTTGGAAAAGTTAGAAGGGTAACTATTGAAATAACCTATTTTCGACTTGTTTGGCTTTAAGTTTATTCAGGTACAGATCCACACAAATACACCTACATAAATCATCATACATAGCATCATATGTGTAGATTACCTAGGATAACCCAAAAAAGTCGGTGACTTATTCCAGTGAGGTCCTTGTAATATCTTATTATTTAAACCTTACAGGTTAAGACAGCTAAGTAACTCAACTGTGTAATAAGCAGTTACAACAAAAAGAGATATACTAGGAATAAGGTAAACTGAGTTATTTACATTAACATTAAAGAGAGCATCAGCTCACACTAATAGGTACATATGTTAGCTATACAATAAATCACTCTCCTCCCTTTCTGTAGCTACATTCATTAGGTACCTTTTGGCTCTCTTGTTGAACTGGCTCATGCTATGACTGGCTTTGACATGTGCAGGCATTCCGTTCCACTGCTTTATTGCTGTACAATAAAATGTATATGAAGCCTGACCACTGTGGGCACTACAAAGTTGTTTCCTCTTCCTGCTACTGTACTTCCTTGGCTTCCCATCATTGGCAAATTTGGCAGCAAGATATTCTGGACACAGCAGTTATATAAACGTGATTTAACTTCAGTTGTTTTACTCTGTCTTCAGCATTCAGCATATCCAGTTGTTTGTGATTCATCCTGGTCTACGTGGTCTCTTGGACCCAAGTCCAGGATGGATCTTATTTTGTTCTGGTTGATTTGTAGTCCATCTTTCAGTGCGCTAGACATAGGACCCTGCGGTACTTATACAGACCATAGCTGACATCAGTGACATTCTATATAGGAAGCCCCTTGTTATGCACATTTTGGGCAAATGAGGTTAATTTTGTTCCCCAGGATGCGGCCCACACCAACTAACACCCAGGTACCTATTTACTGTTAGGTGGACATGGACAGCTGGTGACTTAAGGAAATACGTACCAATGTTTCCACTCGTATCGGGGATCGAACCACGGACCTCAGTGTGTGAGGTGAGTGCGCTACCAACCCAGCTACGGGACACTTCGATAAAGTCAATGTATTTTTTCTCTACTTGGGACATTTCTCAGGCCTTCCCACAGGATGCCACCCACAGCAGTCAACTGACACTCGGGTACCTGTTTCCTGGCAGGTACCAGGGGCAGTAGGTATTAAGAGATTTGTTTATACCTCCGCCTCGTTTCAGAGGGTCGAGCCCACGTCCCATCGGTAGTGAGCCCAGTATCTGACCAGCCGGGCTGTAGTTCGTACGTCGTTTTACGTGCGGTCAGCAGTAACAGACCCTAATCCACCACGAGGCCTGGCCTGAGACCTGGCCGCGGGGGCTTTGACCCCCGAAGCCCTCTCCAGGTATACCCCAGGTATACTCCAGAGCACTAACCACTCCTCTCTACGTACACACAGAAACTCATCAGTTATTTAATTGCTTGGGTAATTAATACGTGAATAACTTCAATATTGTGAGGCACTAGATTGTTATATTCACGGGGAAGCGTTAAACTCGCAGGGGGTCATGCAGCAGGTAATCCAAAGAAAGCAGAGCTCCATGTCCTTGGATGAAGAGCCCTAGCATCAGGGTATTTTTGCACTTGTTACTGGCCCAGAATTTTTCAGGAAATGAATACAATGTATTAGAATTTGTTGTATTATTTTATTATACATCGTGAGTGAATGTAGCCGAGTGAGGGAGACTTGAGCCTCACTCACCACAGACTTACTCACACTTACTAACTGGTCAAAGTACAACATAACTACAGGTTAAGGTATGACATAAATACCTTTTATAATCAACAGTTAAGCCTTCCCCTTCCCCTCTTATCTCCTATCATCCCCACACCCTCTTTCCCCTCTTTTCTCTCCCTGTTTTCCTCTCCCCTTCTCTCCCCCTCCCCCTCTTCCTCTCCCCCTCCCCCTCTTCCTCTCCCCCTCCTCTTCCCTCTACTCCTCCCTGCTGAGACGGAGAAGTCACTTATTTTTGCTTCTGTTAAGTTATCCATAGTTTAACACACTAATAACCTTTATCTGAGGTTGCCTCCCATATTACAACTCTTGTTACTTCGTCTGTTTCTGGTTTTAAACGGTTTACATCAACACATAAATTATATTCTCCACCTCTTTTTTTCTTCATGTCTTTTTTTAGGTATATACATTGTAGCAAGGTGTTGAGTTTTTGTTTGTATAACGAAGAATTTCCCATTATAAACATTCACCTCTGATCTCTCTCTTATCTAAGTCACACGAAGGTAGAAGTAACGTTGACTCGGGAGAGCACTGAGTCACCAGTATTGTTACTGGGTTATTTGTACACCGGACCTTGGTTGTGAGAGGTGCTCAGTGGGAGGCTAGTGAGCAGTGCTCAGTGGGAGGCTAGTGGGAGGTTCTTAGTGGGAGGCTAGTGAGAGGTACTCAGTGGGAGACTAGTGAGCAGTGCTCAGTGGGAGGCTAGTGAGAGGTACTCAGTGGGAGACTAGTGAGAGGTACTCAGTGGGAGACTAGTGAGAGGTACTCAGTGGGAGGCTAGTGAGAGGTGCTCAGTGGGAGGCTAGTGAGAGGTACTCAGTGGGAGACTAGTGAGAGGTGCTCAGTGGGAGGCAAATGAGAGGTGCTCAGTGGGAGGCTAGTGAGAGGTGCTCAGTGGGAGGCTAGTGAGAGGTACTCAGTGGGAGACTAGTGAGAGGTACTCAGTGGGAGGCTAGTGAGAGGTACTCAGTGGGAGACTAGTGAGAGGTGCTCAGTGGGAGGCTAGTGAGAGGTACTCAGTGGGAGGCTAGTGAGAGGTACTCAGTGGGAGACTAGTGAGAGGTGCTCAGTGGGAGGTTAGTGAAAGGTACTCAGTGGGAGGCTAGTGAGAGGTACTCAGTGGGAGACTACTGAGAGGTACTCAGTGGGAGGCTAGTGAGAGGTACTCAGTGGGAGACTAGTGAGAGGTACTCAGCGGGAGACTAGTGAGAGGTACTCAGTGGGAGGCTAGTGAGAGGTACTCAGTGGGAGACTAGTGAGAGGTACTCAGTGGGAGGCTAGTGAGAGGTACTCAGTGGGAGGCTAGTGAGAGGTACTCAGTGGGAGGCTAGTGAGAGGTACTCAGTGGGAGACTAGTGAGAGGTGCTCAGTGGGAGGTTAGTGAAAGGTACTCAGTGGGAGGCTAGTGAGAGGTACTCAGTGGGAGACTAGTGAGAGGTACTCAGTGGGAGGCTAGTGAGAGGTACTCAGTGGGAGACTAGTGAGAGGTACTCAGTGGGAGACTAGTGAGAGGTACTCAGTGGGAGGCTAGTGAGAGGTACTCAGTGGGAGACTAGTGAGAGGTACTCAGTGGGAGGCTAGTGAGAGGTACTCAGTGGGAGACTAGTGAGAGGTACTCAGTGGGAGGCTAGTGAGAGGTACTCAGTGGGAGACTAGTGAGAGGTGCTCAGTGGGAGGCTAGTGAGAGGTACTCAGTGGGAGGCTAGTGAGAGGTACTCAGTGGGAGACTAGTGAGAGGTGCTCAGTGGGAGGTTAGTGAAAGGTACTCAGTGGGAGGCTAGTGAGAGGTACTCAGTGGGAGGCTAGTGAGAGGTACTCAGTGGGAGACTAGTGAGAGGTACTCAGTGGGAGGCTAGTGAGAGGTACTCAGTGGGAGATTAGTGAGAGGTACTCAGTGGGAGGCTAGTGAGAGGTACTCAGTGGGAGGCTAGTGAGAGGTACTCAGTGGGAGGCTAGTGAGAGGTACTCAGTGGGAGCCTAGTGAGAGGTACTCAGTGGGAGGCTAGTGAGAGGTACTCAGTGGGAGACTAGTGAGAGGTACTCAGTGGGAGGCTAGTGAGAGGTACTCAGTGGGAGGCTAGTGAGAGGTACTCAGTGGGAGGCTAGTGAGAGGTACTCAGTGGGAGGCTAGTGAGAGGTACTCAGTGGGAGGCTAGTGAGTGGTGCTCAGTGGGAGGCTAGTGAGAGGTACTCAGTGGGAGACTAGTGAGAGGTACTCAGTGGGAGGCTAGTGAGAGGTACTCAGTGGGAGGCTAGTGAGAGGTACTCAGTGGGAGGCTAGTGAGTGGTGCTCAGTGGGAGGATAATGAGCGGTGACTACCTATCGTGCTCAGAGAAATTTGATATGTCACCATGTGGACATTTCTCTCCAAGGGCAAGTGGAAAATAATTCATTCTCCGTAAGCCATGCCTGTTTTAAGAGGCGACTAAATTGCCGGGAGCAAGGGTCTAGTAACCCCTTCTCCTGTATACATTACTAAATTTTGGTTACGTGACCAACTCAGTGCGGCTTTTGGTCATCAGTGATGGATGCCTTCCACTGACTCACCGTGATAAATGTTAAACCCCATCGTAAGATGTGATTGATGGGTTTTCCACCCCATATACAAAAGGGTCGACTTAGACAGCAGTGACCCGACGATAGCCCATCCCACACAGCACCTGCCTCACAACCTGTCTTGTGTCCAGCTTATACTGTCTAGTTAAATATTTACAGCCTGGTTAATCAGGCTCTGATTCACCGTGAGACCTCGTCATGAACCGAGCCGGGGGGCGTTGACCCCCGAAACACCCTCCAGGTATACAGACTCGAATGGATAATATATAATACACTCACACACCCATACACAAATCATTAATATACACACTTACATACAAATTAATTTACAAACGTTAAAAATGCAAAAATATAAGAATTTATTTGCAGTTGTCCCGGCAATCGAAATAGTCACAGTTTTGACATCTCGTAGCAACGCTTTTATAGCAAGAATATATCATGGGATAGATAGATGTGTGGAAAACTAAAGCGGGTTTTATTTAGGAATAGCCTCGAACTTTATATGTCTTCGTAAATCAAGCCGGATTTAAAAGCTTCCCTCATTAAGTTTAGATGGATATAATAGTCCCCCTCGTTAAGTATAGGTAGATTTAAAAGCTCCCTCGTTAAGCTTTGCCTTTTTTTAAGCCAGTTAGTTAAGTAAAGATATAAGGATAATTAATTGTTAAGCGAAGATAAATTAGGAGAACACGTATTGTGAGATTTGCCTCAGTGAAGTTAAGTCTAAACTGTAATAATTTGAGGAGCGGCGCACAGCACTCTCCCCGTCATCGCAGCATTGTTGTGGCGCCTTAACACAGCCGTGACGCACAGCACTCTCCCCGTCATCGCAGCATTGTTGCGGCGCCTTCACACAGCCGTGACGCACAGCACTCTCCCCGTCATCACAGCATTGTTGTGGCGCCTTCACACAGCCGTGACGCACAGCACTCTCCCCGTCATCACAGCATTGTTGTGGCGCCTTAACACAGCCGTGACGCACAGCACTCTCCCCGTCATCACAGCATTGCTGTGGCGCCTTAACACAGCCGTGACGCACAGCACTCTCCCCGTCATCACAGCATTGTTGTGGCGCCTTAACACAGCCGTGACGCACAGCACTCTCCCCGTCATCACAGCATTGCTGTGGCGCCTTAACACAGCCGTGACGCACAGCTCTCTCCCCGTCATCACAGCATTGTTGTGGCGCCTTAACACAGCCGTGACGCACAGCACTCTCCCCGTCATCACAGCATTGCTGTGGCGCCTTAACACAGCCGTGACGCACAGCACTCTCCCCGTCATCACAGCATTGCTGTGGCGCCTTAACACAGCCGTGACGCACAGCACTCTCCCCGTCATCACAGCATTGCTGTGGCGCCTTAACACAGCCGTGACGCACAGCACTCTCCCCGTCATCTCAGCATTGTTGTGGCGCCTTAACACAGCCGTGACGCACAGCACTCTCCCCGTCATCACAGCATTGCTGTGGCGCCTTAACACAGCCGTGACGCACAGCACTCTCCCCGTCATCGCAGCATTGTTGTGGCGCCTTAACACAGCCGTGACGCACAGCACTCTCCCCGTCATCACAGCATTGTTGTGGCGCCTTAACACAGCCGTGACGCACAGCACTCTCCCCGTCATCACAGCATTGCTGTGGCGCCTTAACACAGCCGTGACGCACAGCACTCTCCCCGTCATCGCAGCATTGTTGTGGCGCCTTAACACAGCCGTGACGCACAGCACTCTCCCCGTCATCACAGCATTGCTGTGGCGCCTTAACACAGCCGTGACGCACAGCACTCTCCCCGTCATCGCAGCATTGTTGTGGCGCCTTAACACAGCCGTGACGCACAGCACTCTCCCCGTCATCACAGCATTGTTGTGGCGCCTTAACACAGCCGTGACGCACAGCACTCTCCCCGTCATCACAGCATTGTTGTGGCGCCTTCACACAGCCGTGACGCATAGCACTCTCCCCATCATCACAGCATTGTTGTGGCGCCTTAACACAGCCGTGACGCATAGCACTCTCCCCATCATCACAGCATTGCTGTGGCGCCTTAACACAGCCGTCACAGCAACTCAAGAAGTTCAACAACACTACACAGAATCTACGATTTTCGATTGTTTTTTTTTTTTACCCTCAACAGCAGCTCTGTATCTCCAAGCAGGATCACTCGGTGCTGTTGACACTCGTCATTCAACAGACCAGCATGACTCTAGCGTCAGCACTAGTTACACCTCGTCCACGCGTCACTTGTTCGTGAGATACTCGCTAGTTAGTGAATTGGCAGCAGAGTATTACTTTTTAATCACTTTCATTATCTGCATCAACACTGTCGTGTTTTGTTTTGTTTTTTTGACACAGGAAAACATTGCAGCTCTGGTCTCACAACAGAACTCACACTGATACAAACTTTGCGAGAGAAACTCATGACAGTAACTTACTACCAGTGTTTCTTGACTCGTCTTCTATCTCGAATGAACACACACGTGCCTTGTGCTTCTTGGCCTTCGGAAGTGAGGATAGGTATGAAGCGTCAATAAGAGGCAAGTAGAAACTGTGGTCTGATGATCAAGGTACCCAGAGTATTACCTGGGTTCATAGCTACGCTGCTTTTCTGTCGGGAGGTACCTTGTTCTGTTATTTGAAGGAGAATAGTCTGCATCACTCCTTGCTTTAATTCACACTTGAGTTCCCTTCTTGACCGGAAGATAATACAGCTCTGGGAAGCATCGGCGCCCCAGGAACCATCGAGAGTAATCGAAGTCCCTTAACTTGAAGACGCTTCAAGCCGTCGAAGACCCTGGAGTTTAGAGCTGGACTAGACCGTTGCGGGTGGGGTTCCTGGCTACGTAGATGTCCATGTCGTGGTCGGTCCAGCCATCGGTGTCATAACCGGTTAAGGAGTGGCTGGAACCAGCATGGCTGAGACGCGACTCTGCTCGCTCGCGTGACTTTGATCTTTGGCGGCGCCGGTCACTACGCTGAGACGTCACTCTCGCCAGGCCGCCCATGGTGGAGCCAGGTCCTCCCATGCTGCCAATGGTGGAGCCAGGTCCTCTCATGCTGCCCATGGTGGAGCCGGGCCCTCCCATACCGAAGGCGTTGGGATTGACGGCCATGGGTCCGTATCCACCCACGGCGTACTGCGAGGGAGCCAGAGACTGCCGGGACATACTGAGATCTGAGGAAGTGACAAAAATTATATTATCTACAAGAAACCATAACTTATATGATGCATAGCATTAAAATAGGATATTATTATTATCATTTTATTCTTTAGTAAGCATTAGGTTAGGCTAGGTTTGTCAGGAAACAGGACAAGTGTTTCCTGACGCGGGTCTTAGTCATATGATGACCCGCAGCTGAAACTTTTGGTCATTTGACCGAGGCCTTCCACTGGCTTACGGTTCCAACTCTTTAAAAATTATTTTTATGATTATAGCCGATTGGATTTAATAAGCACTGAGCCTGGGAATGTTAAAGTAATCATGTTTGAGCCTAAGCATGGGAGAAAATACCAATTCCTGAGTGTTAGAGAGAGAGATATATATATATCCACATACACAGGAAGAAAGCGAGAGCGAGTGAAAGCTAGAGAGCACTTAAGAAGGTACACCATCACGCCAGGGGTGACACAAGCAAGAGAAAGCAACGTATGAAGCTCACGCGAGAGAGAAGCTTACAAGTAACTACAGTCGTGTTAAGTGATGTATGTACACTATACTAGCTTCTTGCTCCACTGAACCCACTCACCACTACACACACACACACACACACACACACACACACACACACACACACACACACACACACACACACACACACACACACACACACACACACGACCCTTGCAACCACAAATAGATGAGTATAATATTAATATATAACTTTTTCCAACACGTCGGCCGTCTCCCACCGAGGCAGGTGACCCGAAAAAGAAACACTTTCACCATCATTCACACTGTCACTGTCTTTGCAGAGGCGCTCAGATACGACACTTCAGATGTCACTCCAAACAGCCAATATCCCAAACCCCTCATTAAACAGTGTAAAGATAATGCAAAAAAAAAAAAATCGGTCTATAGACCTCTTCGTCGCCTGAAGACAGTCTCTTGTTACACCGAAATTAGAAGCAGGTTACTGTATATTTCAGTCTTATGTTGAAGCTATCTTCAGCCCAGTAAAACTCTTACAAAGGACACATTCTGACTCTCATAATGTGACCTGAGTTGAGTGCACGATGATCGTTACATTCACTGGGGAAGCGGTAAACTTGTAGGGGGTTATATAACGCCTGAGAAATGACAAGAGTCAGGTTCAACACAAGAACGCGGAGGAAAGGCTCCAATTCCTTTAAATCAATAGTCTTTTTGTTGGCCTTTAGGTACCTCCCTTGAAAGGCAAAGGTGATAGAGGCGTCAGGTTTGCACTGGCCTTCTGGGAGGTTGAAACAGACGTGTTGCACTGTTTATTCTGTTGCTCTCATGTGAGGTAGTCATAACCGGCTATATACTATATAACCCCTCTGTGTTTCATTAAGTCACTAGTATAATATAAAACACATGTACGAAACCTGTGTATCTTGAGAAACGTTTCGTCTGCGCAGCAGGCTTTATTAGTGTGGTACAGAGGCTTGAGCACCCAGAGACTAGCTAAAGGAATTATGGCGTAGGTTAAAGTGAGTGGAATCGCAGACGGGTGTAAGGTGGTGAGGGACAGATTCAAGGAATTCTGGGGTTGGTTTAAGAAGTGTGGGATAGGTTTTAAAGGGTGAGTTTCAGAAGATAGGGGTTTGAAATGTATACTGGGTCAGTTTAAAAGTTGTGTGATGATAAGCTTAACGCGAGTGCGAGTCTGTAGGCAAAAGCACAAGGGTGAGGTGACAACACAAGGGTGAGGTGACAGCACAAAGGTCAGGTGACAACACAAGGGTGAGGTGACAGCACAAATGTCAGGTGACAACACAAGGGTGAGGTGACAGCACAAAGGTCAGGTGACAACACAAGGGTGAGGTGACAGCACAAAGGTCAGGTGACAACACAAGGGTGAGGTGACAGCACAAAGGTCAGGTGACAACACAAGGGTGAGGTGACAGCACAAAGGTCAGGTGACAACACAAGGGTGAGGTGACAGCACAAAGGTCAGGTGACAACACAAGGGTGAGGTGACAGCACAAAGGTCAGGTGACAACACAAGGGTGAGGTGACAGCACAAAGGTCAGGTGACAACACAAGGGTGAGGTGACAGCACAAAGGTCAAGTGACAACACAAGGGTGAGGTGACAGCACAAAGGTCAGGTGACAACACAAGGGTGAGGTGACAGCACAAAGGTCAGGTGACAACACAAGGGTGAGGTGACAGCACAAAGGTCAGGTGACAACACAAGGGTGAGGTGACAGCACAAAGGTCAGGTGACAACACAAGGGTGAGGTGACAGCACAAAGGTCAGGTGACAACACAAGGGTGAGGTGACAGCACAAAGGTCAGGTGACAACACAAGGGTGAGGTGACAGCACAAAGGTCAGGTGACAACACAAGGGTGAGGTGACAGCACAAAGGTCAGGTGACAACACAAGGGTGAGGTGACAGCACAAAGGTCAGGTGACAACACAAGGGTGAGGTGACAGCACAAAGGTCAGGTGACAACACAAGGGTGAGGTGACAGCACAAAGGTCAGGTGACAACACAAGGGTGAGGTGACAGCACAAAGGTCAGGTGACAACACAAGGGTGAGGTGACAGCACAAAGGTCAGGTGACAACACAAGGGTGAGGTGACAGCACAAAGGTCAGGTGACAACACAAGGGTGAGGTGACAGCACAAAGGTCAGGTGACAACACAAGGGTGAGGTGACAGCACAAAGGTCAGGTGACAACACAAGGGTGAGGTGACAGCACAAAGGTCAGGTGACAACACAAGGGTGAGGTGACAGCACAAAGGTCAGGTGACAACACAAGGGTGAGGTGACAGCACAAAGGTCAGGTGACAATACAAGGGTGAGGTGACAGCACAAAGGTCAGGTGACAACACAGAGGTCAGGTGCAGCACAGGAGTCAGGCTCTTAGCAACGTACCTGAGGCTGACTAGGATACCTGTGGTGGTGGTCAGAGCTTGACCAGACCTTGCTGACGGAGGTCGATGTCGTTTATCAAGAGAGCCTCTCGCCACACACTCCCCACGGAGCCTACAGGGATACGAAAAGCCGTCAGCACAACTACTGCAGCTACTACTACAATGTCTACAACTATTGCAACGTCTACTCTTACTACTACTACTGCTGCTGCAACGTCTACCTCCACTACTAATAATAATAACTATCTACCTATTCTTAGCTACAGTACCTGTTAGTGTTATTAGTACTACATTACTATTACTACTACTACTACCACCACTATATTCACTTCTAGATCTACTATCATCAACTACTGCTATCAGTATCATCTAATACAATCACTACAACTGAAATGTTACGATATACACCATTCACAGCTACTGATATCTACATCAACTACAACTACCACAATATACAGTATCTACTGAAAATACATCTCCCAGAAATTACAGCATCTACTGGCTCGTAGCTCAATGGTAGCGCCTTTGGTTCACAATTGCAGGACCGGGGTTCGATCCCTGGACGGGTGGAGATAGTGGGCATGTCTCCTTACACTTATACCTGGAGGGTGTTCCGGGGGTCAACGCCCCCGCGGCCAGGTCCGTGACCAGGCTCCTGTTCACCTAGCAGTAAATAGGTATCTGGGCGTTAGTCGTCTTGCTGCTACTGTTTTTCTAGCAGTAAGTACCTAGGTGTTCCTAAGCCAGACTGTTGTGAGTCGCATCCTGAGATAGAGGATTTGAAACCCAGTAGATATAAGCCATATTGGCTTGGCTTTCTTGGCTTAATAACTCTCCAGGTTAAGAGAGAAGCTCCTCTCCTGGATCTAGTCATGGCTGAGTGACTAGGTAGCAGAAAAGTGTCTACATGAAGAAGAGTGAAATCGGAATGTTGGACCGCTGACGAGTGGCGTTCCACAGGGATAAGTCGTGGGTCTCTTGTTTATAATATTCATTACTGACACTGTAATGGTACACAGTACCGAGAACTTGATGACTGGAACATATGTGCAACACCTGGGTAGCTTCAAAACGCATGTACAGCACCTGGGTAGCTTTAAAACACATGTGCAACACCTGAGTAGCTTTATTCTGAAAACGTTTCGCGAACCAGTGACTTTATCAATTCGATACAGAGGTTATTTGAAGCTGCTGAAACAGGAGATAGTACAAGACGAGGTTATCAGTCCCACAGTCTAAGTGTTCACCATACAGTCTCAGGTGTTCTACGTGTGTCTTATTCACCTACATTAACTACCTTGCTGAGGGAATATGAAGCGACGTCAGTAAATTCGCTGACGATGCAAAAATAGACCGAATAGATTCGGAGGATGATACTTATAAACTCCAAGAAGATGTGGCTGAGCTAATGCAGTGGTCCGAAAAGTGGCAGATGTGGTTCATTGTGGACAAGTCTTAATCCACGGGAATAAAAATAATTCAGTGAAAAAGTGATGTAGAACTTGATCATACAGAATGTGAAAAAAGTCTTGGGAGTTGTGGTAGGCAGTAATCTCTAGCCAGGACAGCAGTGCTGTGTGTGTGTGTGTGTGTGTGTGTGTGTGTGTGTGTGTGTGTGTGTATGTACTCACCTAGTTGTGGTTGCAGGGGTCGATTCATAGCTCCTGGCCCTGTGTGTGTGTGTAATAAGGTTACCAGATTGACTTTTCCTCCAGAAGTGTGAGGAACAGGAGTCTAAAGGCTATACTACAGCTCTATACATCATTAGTAAGTCCCACTTAGTTATGATTATAATAATATGATTAGTAAGGACTGTATATGTACACAACGGATATACATGCATTGTTGAGCATACAAAGAAGGATGATAGAATTCATCAACTTCATTGGGAATCTTTCATACGAAGACAGACTGAGAGCCTCCAACCTTCAGTGTCTTGAAGAACGTAATGTGAGGTATTACTGAGATATACAAGTGGAAGATTGGGTCTAACCAAAGAACAGGAGGACGCTAAGAATATCTAACCAATAAAGATCTCAGAGCCAAAGATTCCAGTTGAATAAATTCAGATTTAGAAAGAATATAGGAAAGTACTTGTACTCATGATATGGATTGCAAACAAACCACGGTACGGGTGGGGATTGAACTAGCGGCAAGTGAGTCTTAAAACTCTAGGTCAGCACGTAAGCTACTGCGCCAGCTGGCTATAGTAAGATTCATCCAACTAGGTATATTTATACACCATAGGAAGGTTAGCATGGGCCACCACTGTGACCACAAATACAAGTTTTTACAGATGAATCTCCCGCCAGTGTGGCTGTCACGACCACGCTGGCGGGTCACAGTGGGACCCATGCTAACCTCCCTAGTTGAATGAATCCTATTGTAGCCAGCCAGCTTGGAGTTTTACGACTTACTTGCCGCAAGTTCAATCCTCAACCGTACATTTAGATTCACGGTACACAGTGCCACAGAGAGTGAGTGTTTCACTGAGGCTCAAACATACAGAAACTCGCTACTTCGTGTGGGATTGACTTGTTCATCAACAAATTAAGTATATAAACATATATACAAAGTTTATGATACTATATTACAGACAATGTTTCTCTCACCAGGAGCCTCGTAAAGCCTTATATACAGGTGTTTCACTCGTAGGAGGCCCCCTGGTTGGTACTCCCGTAGTTGTAACTGTCGTGCTTGTATATCTGTAGTAAATAATAACTTGGGGCTTCCTACCAGTAGAACACCAGACCTAAGACAACAATATTTAGCAATAGAGTAACACAGATAAAAGAACACTTAACACAGTGTTAGTAACTCGTAAATAACAGTTAATAGGTGATAACTTTGTTGTTAGTCTGAGAACACTTTTGTTTTTGGTCTGAGAACACTTTTGTTGATGGTGTGAGAACACTTTTGTTGATGGTGTGAGAAAACTTTTGTTGATGGTCTGAGAACACTTGTTGATGGTCTGAGAACACTTGTGTTGATGGTCTGAGAACACTTGTTGATGGTCTGAGAACACTTGTTGATGGTCTGAGAAAACTTTTGTTGATGGTCTGAGAACACTTGTTGATGGTCTGAGAACACTTGTTGATGGTCTGAGAAAACTTTTGTTGATGGTCTGAGAACACTTGTTGATGGTCTGAGAACACTTGTTGATGGTCTGAGAACACTTGTTGATGGTCTGAGAACACTTGTTGATGGTCTGAGAACACTTGTTGATGGTCTGAGAAAACTTTTTTTTGATGGTCTGAGAACACTTGTTGATGGTCTGAGAACACTTGTTGATGGTCTGAGAAAACTTTTGTTGATGGTCTGAGAACACTTTTATTGATGGTCTGAGAACACTTGTTGATGGTCTGAGAAAACTTTTGTTGATGGTCTGAGAACACTTGTTGATGGTCTGAGAACACTTGTTGATGGTCTGAGAACACTTGTTGATGGTCTGAGAACACTTGTTGATGGTCTGAGAACACTTGTTGATGGTCTGAGAACACTTGTTGATGGTCTGAGAACACTTGTTGATGGTCTGAGAACACTTGTTGGTCTGAGAACACTTGTTGATGGTCTGAGAACACTTGTTGATGGTCTGAGAACACTTGTTGATGGTCTGAGAACACTTGTTGATGGTCTGAGAACACTTGTTAAAGTGGCCTCAGTTTTGACACCTTCAACACTTAAAATCATAATAACGTGATTGTAAACAGGCCTGGAGTTGTAGGTCTAACTTGCTCAGGGTTCGAACCCAACCTGTCCCGTGGTTTGCATGGGAAACAGCGTTGAGGGCAGCTTCTAGACACTTTCTCTTAACATGGGACCATAAGAAGGGAGGTGCACTGCAACAGGCCTACTGGCCCATACTAGGCAAGTCTTTGTCGAACCCTGCGTAGGTCTACTTGTGCGATGACTTGTCTCGCGTCGTGAGATGACCTGAATACTGTGACGAATTACATGCGTGAGGCCTGGTCACGGACCGGGCCGCGGGGGCGTTCACACCTCAATCCTTTTAAACACCTCCAAGTCTCACCAACGTATATTTTCTGGCAACCACCTTCAGGCATAAAGTATACACCTGCATCACTGGTCACAGTACCGGGAATTTTGGTTGTGGTTAAGTTTGTGGTGGTGATTGTATTAGTAGTACCTACTGTGATGGTATTAGTAGTACCTACTGTGATGATGGTATTAGTAGTACCTACTGTGATGGTATTACCAGTACCTACTGTGATGGTATTAGTAGTACCTACTGTGATGGTATTACCAGTACCTACTGTGATGGTAGTAGTACCTGTGATGGTATTACCAGTACCTACTGTGATGATGGTATTAGTAGTACCTACTGTGATGGTATTAGTAGTAACTACTGTGATTGTATTACCAGTACCTACTGTGATGATGGTAGTAGTACCTACTGTGATGGTATTAGTAGTACCTACTGTGATGGTATTAGTAGTACCTACTGTGATGATATTACCAGTACCTACTGTGATGGTATTAGTAGTACTACTGTGATGGTATTACCAATACCTACTGTGATGGTATTAGTAGTACCTACTGTGATGGTATTACCAGTACCTACTGTGATGATGGTAGTAGTACCTACTGTGATGGTATTAGTAGTACCTACTGTGATGGTATTACCAGTACCTACTGTGATGATGGTAGTAGTACCTACTGTGATGGTATTAGTAGTACCTACTGTGATGGTATTAGTAGTACCTACTGTGATGGTATTACCAGTACCTACTGTGATGGTATTAATAGTACCTACTGTGATGGTATTAGTAGTACCTACTGTGATGGTATTACCAGTACCTACTGTGATGGTATTAGTAGTACCTACTATGGTGGTATTACCAGTACCTACTGTGATGGTATTAGTAGTACCTACTGTGATGGTATTACCAGTACCTACTGTGATGGTATTACCAGTACCTACTGTGATGGTATTAATAGTACCTACTGTGATGGTATTAGTAGTACCTACTGTGATGGTATTACCAGTACCTACTGTGATGGTATTAGTAGTACCTACTATGGTGGTATTACCAGTACCTACTGTGATGGTATTAGTAGTATCTACTGTGATGGTATTACCAGTACCTACTGTGATGGTATTAGTACCTACTGTGATGGTATTAGTAGTATCTACTGTGATGGTATTACCAGTACCTACTGTGATGGTATTAGTAGTACCTACTGTGATGGTATTACCAGTACCTACTGTGATGGTATTAATAGTACCTACTGTGATGGTATTAGTAGTACCTACTGTGATGGTATTACCAGTACCTGTGATGGTATTAGTAGTACCTACTGTGATGGTATTACCAGTACCTACTGTGATGATGGTAGTAGTACCTACTGTGATGGTATTAGTAGTACCTACTGTGATGGTATTAATAGTACCTACTGTGATGGTATTAGTAGTACCTACTGTGATGTTATTACCAGTACCTACTGTGATGGTATAAGTAGTACCTACTGTGATGGTATTAGTACCTACTGTGATGGTATTACCAGTACCTACTGTGATGATGGTAGTAGTAGTACCTACTGTGATGATATTGCCAGTACCTACTGTGATGATGGTATTAGTACCTACTGTGATGGTATTAGTAGTACCTACTGTGATGGTATTACCAGTACCTACTGTGATGGTATTAGTACCTACTGTGATGGTATTAGTACCTACTGTGATGGTATTACAAGTACCTACTGTGATGGTATTAGTACCTACTGTGATGGTATTAGTAGTACCTACTGTGATGGTATTACCAGTACCTACTGTGATGATGGTAGTAGTACCTACTGTGATGGTATTAGTACCTACTGTGATGGTATTACAAGTACCTACTGTGATGATGGTAGTAGTACCTACTGTGATGGTATTACCAGTACCTACTGTGATGATGGTATTAGTAGTACCTACTGTGATGGTATTACCAGTACCTACTGTGATGATGGTATTAGTAGTACCTACTGTGATGGTATTACCAGTTCCTGCTGTGATGATGGTATTAGTAGTACCTACTATGATGGTATTAGTAGTACCTACTGTGATGGTATTACCAGTACCTACTGTGATGGTATTAGTAGTACCTACTGTGATGGTATTACCAGTACCTACTGTGATGATGGTAGTAGTACCTACTGTGATGGTATTATCCGTACCTACTGTGATGGTATTAGTAGTACCTACTGTGATGGTATTAGTAGTACCTACTGTGATGGTATTAGTACCTACTGTGATGGTATTACCAGTACCTACTGTGATGATGGTAGTAGTAGTACCTACTGTGATGGTATTACCAGTACCTACTGTGATGATGGTATTAGTAGTACCTACTGTGATGGTATTACCAGTACCTACTGTGATGGTAGTAGTACCTACTGTGATGGTATTACCAGTACCTACTGTGATGGTATTACCAGTACCTACTGTGATGGTATTAGTAGTATCTACTGTGATGGTATTAGTAGTACCTACTGTGATGGTATTACCAGTACCTGTGATGGTATTAGTAGTACCTACTGTGATGGTATTACCAGTACCTACTGTGATAGTATTAGTAGTACCTACTGTGATGGTATTACCAGTACCTACTGTGATGATGGTAGTAGTACCTACTGTGATGGTATTAGTAGTACCTACTGTGATGGTATTATTAGTACCTACTGTGATGGTATTAGTAGTACCTACTGTGATGTTATTACCAGTACCTACTGTGATGGTATAAGTAGTACCTACTGTACCTGTGATGGTATTACCAGTACCTACTGTGATGATGGTAGTAGTAGTACCTACTGTGATGATATTGCCAGTACCTACTGTGATGATGGTAGTAGTACCTACTGTGATGGTATTACCAGTACCTACTGTGATGATGATAGTAGTAGTACTTACTGTGATGATAATGGGAGGGCTTTGTTTATGCTTTCGCTATGCTGATAGCTGTGCTGTCATCAAGGAATATTACGCTGGTTTTTAGTAGCGGTTTAAGTGTGTTGATGTGCTCCCTGAGGAACTGTGAAGGGTCCTTAGTTCTGAAGAAAAAAATAGCTTGGCGGGTGTAGTAGCAGTCTTATGAGTATTCTGACCCAGGACCGGAACGTTTTCTGATAAATATGTCCTGGTGTTTGCTCACACGTCTTTCTAAATCAATTTGTTGTCATCTATTAACAAGGTTTATATCATGCTAATTCCGTGTGCATGTAAAGAAGATATCCTGGTAGCATTCCTCCGTTTGCTTCCTGTTTTGGTTGGAACAAGAGTGTAGAAATCATTCTTGTAAGTGCTGTCGACATGCCTGAAACTTTAGTGTGTATGGTTATTACCTGATAACTGTTATTTACAAATTACTGTGATCTTGTACTCTAAGAGGTTTAACAGAGGTAGATAATTTTACTCTCTCCCTATTCGTCTTCAACTGCACTGTTCACCAACCTTGTCTGGAGAGGCCTAAAGTGGGCGGGGGATGTCTGAGGTGAGCTGAGCTGAGTGCAGAGTAGGATCTCTGACTCTGTCCATCAGCCATAGATCGTGGTCTTGGCAAGTGTCTGGAAGACGCGTGAGAGATGTGAGACCTAGCGTCGTCTGGTACGAACCCATTGTTGACGGAACCTGCGAAGAGACAGAGACATTGAGAGATAGAGTAGTAAGAGGAACATGGAAGTAGAGGCGTGAAGAATATCTTTCTTCCCCACCTTGAAGACAAAATATACATAAAAACGTGTAATATGGATATGAATATGTATAATGATGTTCAGTGATATGAATATGTATGCAATAATTGCGAACGAGCGATACAAGATGCAAAACAACTACAGCTAGCTAGAGTCGTACCCTTGAACCAATCTACCTGGACTTCCTACTCATTGCTGCAACATTGCAAGCTCCTGAAGACGTGTTGATTGCAGCACGAAAGGCCTAGAGCTATCATTCACCTCCCCCTTGTGATTGTTTTGCATGAATATGTATAAAAATACACTACACATGAACCCAGAAGTATTCTCACCTTTCTCAAGGTGATACATTCTGGCCCTTGGAATGGACCTTTGCGAATACATGGATAATGTGTCCCACTCCGCTTTGGTGCTAGGAGGTCCTCCTCCAGCTCCTCCTCCAGCTAGTGGTCCTGGTGCCAGAGTGCCCAGTGATGCCAGAGGCGGGGAGACAGGGTTCAGTACCGCAGGGATACCCTCTTTCTCGCGGTGATGGTCCACCCGCTTGCGGTTGCAGCAGATGAAGACGATGACCGCAACGATGACCGTGCCGCAGATGGCAGCAGAAGCCGCAATGATGATGGTATCCATGTGCATGGTGGTTGAGGTCTCCGTGCGGATCTCCCGGCACTGTGAATATGGCACGCTGTAGGAGATAATGACTTGTTAGTGTGGTATGCTGTAGGTAATGAGTACTGTTCGTGACACGCTGTATGGGTCACACTAAGACGATTCGGGTTAAACCCGTATGGTCATATATCGCCTGGGAAATAGATAATTAAGATTAAGGAAAGGAAGAGTTAGCACCCTTTCTGAGAATCAAGAACCCTTCAACAGTATCAAGGCACACTTCTTGAAGGGAGAGATACCTCTTCAACAACATCAGGGTTCCCTTCTCGAAGGGGAAGGTGTTAATACTAAGAGAGTAAGAAAATATTAAAGGTGAGACTCACT
This sequence comes from Cherax quadricarinatus, assembly GCF_038502225.1. Taxonomy (NCBI): domain Eukaryota; kingdom Metazoa; phylum Arthropoda; class Malacostraca; order Decapoda; family Parastacidae; genus Cherax; species Cherax quadricarinatus. The sequence goes on along the minus strand of NC_091374.1, from coordinate 5,989,824 downwards.
TGTCTGGAGTAACATTGACGTCTTCCAGCGAGACGACACACACCACTATACACTCCTGAGTTGGGACATTCTTGATCTTAAACTCTCTCTCAGAGGCCGCCAGCGGTGGTCCAAGCTGCGGGTAGTCAATAGTAGTAGTAGTAGTAGTAGTACTAGTAGTGGTGGTGGTGGTGGTGGTAAAGATAGCGTTATTACTGTTGAAATTATCACTTATAGGAAAGAATATGTATATTGGTTTTATTTATTTCTGAAGATGTTTACTCTGTACCTTGAAGTTCTTGTCACCGAAGAGTCTGTAGACAACACGGAAACCGAGGATATTCGACACCTCTGAGTCCCACTGTATGATAACGGAGTTGTCCTTTCTGTAGGCGTCTTGCACGATAACCTGAAGGAGAGACGAGAGTTATCACTGGTGTGAGGAGGGGGGAGGTGGCGGGGAGGGAATGATGGAGGTAATGGAGTGTTTGTAGCGATGGAGTACCGGGGTAGCGATGGAGTACCGGGGTAGCGATGGATTGTTGCGGGTAGTGATGGGGTGATGGAAGGTGAGCTAAAACTAGCGGAACTAGCTAGTCTTGTGTAGTTCTCGCGACACTCACCTCCTCGACGTATGGACCGTCAGATCTCGGACCGAAGAACCCGTCCTGGGGCGCTTCATTGTTCCTCATCACCAGTTTGGGTCCAGGTGGGTGAACCGGCTGTTCCATCGGTCGCTCCACCCTAGGGGAGCCCTGCTGGAACCGTGTAGGGGGCGCCTGCGGAGGAGGCAAGTCAAGGATAGGGTGGTGATCTAACATTTCCTCTGCCATCGGAGCCTCACCCCCCGGACCACGCTGGATGTTCCCTACGCTACCGACACCGCTGGTCTCGTCTCCTCGCTCGGCGACTCCTGGTACGAAGACACTGCCCGGCCGGAACGATGTCACCTGTAATGAACAAAGAGACACAATACCGTAACTGGAACAATACACCAATAACCCGCACATTGAGCTTACTTTACCTGTAATCAGGTAATGTAAACTTAAATAGGAATCTCCTGGCGCTTCTGTCTTCACAAAATAAATATGGGATACACACACACACACACACACACACACATGGAATAGCCTAGAAAGTGATGTGGTGGAGGCAGGAACCATACATAGTTTTAAGGCGAGGTATGATAGAGCTCATGGGGCAGGGAGAGAGAGGACCTAGTAGCAATCAGTGAAGAGGCGGGGCCAGGAGCTGTGACTCGACCCCTGCAACCACAAATAGGTGAGTACACACGTAAACAAGAAAACAAACACGCATACACACCTTGGCTCCTGGCAAAGGGGAGATGTTAAATTTCAATCTCGGGAACAGCGCCGTATGGCCCTTGTGGGTTCAGCGCTTAGTATTGATAATAATAATAATTCAGCCTTGGCAGTTATAAATACTGATGATGATGAGGACAGTAAGCCACCAGCTGCTCTGATAGAAACATTATTATATTTAATAGAGAATTAAACCCGTGTTATACAGAGAGGGGTGGAGATATGGCGCAGTTTTAACTGTGGTGCAGCACACCTCTGGCAAGACAGTGATGGAGTGTGATGATGAGAGTGTTTTTTCTTTTTCGGGGTCACCTGCCTCGGTGGGAAACGGCCCATGCGTTAATAAAAAATTAAACCCGTATGAGCAAATTTTTAGTGTACTATATTCATGGGATTGTTTAACAGGGTTTAAAGCCTATCAACTACACTACCTTTTCACCACTCCCACAATAACACTTTAATCCCAAAAACTAAGGTTAGAGGAAACTCTCGGCATATATACAATAAGAGAAATATACCTTTCGGTGTATTTATCCTTTCTGTATACATAGGAAAGCGATTAATTTACAACGGTCATGCAATGGGTCTGTAAGTTATGATTGTTGGTTTATAGGGTCACTGTCAGCTTGCACCGTATCTGTGTTCTATGTCTCGGTGTCCGGGGAAGAAACGCGAGTCTTTGCCTGCTGGCGTTTAACTTGTAAAACTACTTACCTGAGGATCTGGTGGACTGGTGGTGGTGGTGGTGGTAGTAGTAGTGGTGGTAGTGGGGGTAGTTGGTGGTGGTAGAGGGAAAGCAGTTGTTGTAGTGGCGGCAGGAGGGAACTCTGTCCTGGGAGGCGAGGGAGATGACGCTCTGGTAGGAGTGGCTGAAGAGCTGGTGGTGTTGCAGGCTAGTTCCGCCGGGTTCAACTGGTAGAAGGAACGGTCGCGCAAGTCTGGCGGCTGACCGCAGAACTGCGGGTTGCGCTCGCGCGATGTCACTTGCAGATCGTAGTCGCGTATCCACTCCGAGATCCAGGCAACTTTGCAGTCGCAGTGCAAGAACCGCCCTCCTGTAACCAGTAGAAGAATACTCTCTTTACATAGTGATTCTCTCTCTCTCTCTCTCTCTCCTATTATCCAGTTTATTCTTGTGCACCCCTGCGCACAGCCTAGCTAGGTTCCTGCGTACCACACGGAGAGATCCCTGAGGGAAGGCTCCTACGTATCAACAGAGAGATCCCTGAGGGAAGGCTCCTACTTACCGAGTAAGGACCCCTAAGGGAATTCTCCTACGTACCGACAGAAAGACCCTGAGAGAAGGCTCCCACGTACCGACAGAAAGACCCCTGAGGAAAGGCTCCTACGTACCAATAGAAATACCCGTGAGGGAAGGCTTCTACGTACCGACAGAGAGACCCCTGAGGGAACGCTCCTACGTACCAACAGAAAGACCCCTGAGGGAAGGCTCCTACGTACCGACAGAGAGTCCCCTGAGGGAAGGCTCCTACGTACCGACAGAGAGTCCCCTGAGGGAAGGCTCCTACGTACCGACAGAGAGTCCCCTGAGGGAAGGCTCCTACGTACCGACAGAGAGACCCCTGAGGGAGGTGTTGAGGTGAGAGAAAGCTTGTCCAGGGACGCTGTTGAGTGGGTTACCATCCAGGGCCAGCAGAGTGAGGGACCTGATGCCCCTGAAGCCGTCCTCAGGTACCTCCGTGATCAAGTTGAACCCGATGTCTAGTACCTGTGGAAGAACCTGAGGTTATTCTTGAAGTTGAAATAGGTTCAATTTTACAGGTTTAAGTAAGAGATGCTACTCTGCCCAGGTTGTTTACAAGGGTAAGGACTGTTATCTTGCCTCTGTTTACAAGGGTAAGGACTGTTGTCTTACCTCTGTTTACAAGGGTAAGGACTGTTATCTTACCTCTGTTTACAAGGGTAAGGACTGTTATCTTACCTCTGTTTACAAGGGTAAGGACTGTTATCTTGCCTCTGTTTACAAGGGTAAGGACTGTTATCTTACCTCTGTTTACAAGGGTAAGGACTGTTATCTTGCCTCTGTTTACAAGGGTAAGGACTGTTATCTTGCCTCTGTTTACAAGGGTAAGGACTGTTGTCTTACCTCTGTTTACAAGGGTAAGGACTGTTATCTTGCCTCTGTTTACAAGGGTAAGGACTGTTATCTACCTCTGTTTACAAGGGTAAGGACTGTTATCTTGCCTCTGTTTACAAGGGTAAGGACTGTTATCTTGCCTCTGTTTACAAGGGTAAGAACTGTTATCTTACCTCTGTTTACAAGGGTAAGGACTGTTATCTTACCTCTGTTTACAAGGGTAAGGACTGTTATCTTACCTCTGTTTACAAGGGTAAGGACTGTTATCTTACCTCTGTTTACAAGGGTAAGGACTGTTATCTTACCTCTGTTTACAAGGGTAAGGACTGTTATCTTACCTCTGTTTACAAAGGTAAGGGCTGTTACCTCTGTTTACAAGGGTAAGGGTTGTTACCTCTGTTTACAATGGTAAGGGCTGTTACTCTCTCTCTGTTTTCAAGAATAAGGGCTGTTACTTTCCCTCTGTTTACAAGAATAAGGACTGTTACTCTCCCTCTGTTTTCAAGAATAAGGGCTGTTACTCTCCCTCTGTTTTCAAGAATAAGGGCTGTTACTCTCCCTCTGGTTACAAGAATAAGGGCTGTTACTCTCCCTCTGTTTACAAGAATAAGGGCTGTTTCTGTTTACAGAGTAAGGGCTGTTACGCTCCCTCTGTTTACAATAAGGGCTGTTACTCTACCTTTGTTTACAAGAATAAGAACTGTTAATCTACCTTTGTTTACAAGAATAAGGACTGTTACTCTACCTTTGTTTACAAGAATAAGGACTGTTACTCTACCTTTGTTTACAAGAGTAAGGACTGTTACTCTACCTTTGTTTACAAGAGTAAGGGCTGTTACTCTACCTTTGTTTACAAGAGTAAGGACTGTTACTCTACCTTTGTTTACAAGAGTAAGGACTGTTACTCTACCTTTGTTTACAAGAGTAAGGGCTGTTACTCTACCTTTGTTTACAAGAGTAAGGCTGTTACTCTACCTTTGTTTACAAGAGTAAGGGCTGTTACTCTACCTTTGTTTACAAGAGTAAGGGCTGTTATCCTGCCTTAGTTTAGTTACAGGCTGGGAAACTATATTTAATCACCAAGTGGGGGAGACGGGGTGGGGGGTGGAGCCTTCATCCTGTTATAATGTGACAGGGAAGCGCTAAACCCGTGAGGGTGACACAGAGCCTCGAGAAGTGGAGTGTTACGAGGTGATAAAAGTCAAACATTGGAGCCTACAATGTTTCCACCAGTAAATTACGTTTAGTTAGTATGATAATGTGTGTGTTAGTTGAACACTGGTGAGGCCTCCCCTACCCTCCTTCCCTCCCCCTCACCTACAAGACACCCCCTCCTCTCCTACATCCCCCCCTCCTGTACACCCTCTAAGGCAGGTTAATACACACACACACACACACACACATAAGAACATCTGGTGTGTGTGTGTGTATGTGTGTGTGTGTGTGTGTGTGTGTGTGTGTGTGTGTGTGTGTGTGTGTGTGTGTGTGTGTGTGTGTGTGTGTGTGTGTGTGTGTGTGGTTCCAGCCAGCTGCCTCAGGTCCGTCTCAACACCTAACTGTGAATTCCCACACTTCAAATGCCATTACCAAATTGCAGCATTGTGTGTGTGTGTATATATATATATATATATATATATATATATATATATATATATATATATATATATATATATATATATATATATATATATATATATATATATATATATTATAGTGTGTGTGTGTGTGATGGGTGTTAAAAAGTAAAGAATACGTGTGAGTATTGAGAGATAACTCACATATTAACAATAAAACCATTCCCTGCAACGTTGGTATACACTCTACTATGTACGACCTGCTACAGCCTACAGTACCTTCTAGTATCTTCTAGTACCCTCTAGTACACGGGTAGCCAGACTTTCGTGAGACTTGATTTTCGTTTTTCCAAAGTTCTCCCAGCACGAGAGAGAAGACCGGAGACGGAACACAGACCGAGAAATGTGTTACTAGAAATGTATGGTAAAGGGAAGGATGTTGGACCATACATGGCGGTACACATACGTCACACAACATATCAAACATGTGCCAGACAGCTAATATCAGAAGCATCTTCAGGGTGTTGAACAAAGAATTGCTAAAGGACTCTGTACACGAACACGAACACACACACACACACACACACACACACACACACACACACACACACACACACACACACACACACACACACACACCTGGCAACACGGAAGTCGTGTCTAGCTATTACCCGAAATCTTCAATATCGCTGTCATTATCTCACCAGAAGAAGCGCCACCACTACCACCAACACCACCACTACCACCACCACTACCACTACCTCCACCACTCCGCCTATACCTGCACTCAACACTGCTCCATTACCGTCCCATCTGATGCTCTGGGCGGCTCCGCTAGACGCCAATGTTACCCTGCATAGAACCTGACCAATTCTCCATCATAATCTCCCTCATCGCCGTCACCGCAAGAGAGATGAACCGCAATGATGCTGCTGTCTTTACAGGTGCTGAGGCGCAGGTGGTGACGTAAACCAGGTGACAGGCAGTGGACGCTGTCTTACCTTGCAGGGAGAGTGCTCTTGGGCGCCTCAATCATGGCTAGAATCAAAGCATCTTCGTCGAATTCACCTGAAGTATGATTGCCAGTGCTTGTGTGTGTGTTTGTGTGTGTGTGTGTGTGTGCGTGTGTGTGTGTGTGTGTGTGTGTGTGTGTGTGTGTGTGTGTGTGTGTGTACTCACCTAGTTGAGGTTGCGGGGGTCGAGTCCGAGCTCCTGGCCCCGCCTCTTCACTGATCGCTACTAGGTCACTCTCCCTGAGCCGTGAGCTTTATCATACCTCTGCTTAAAGCTATGTATGGATCCTGCCTCCACTACATCGCTTCCCAAACTATTCCACTTTCTGACTACTCTGTGGCTGAAGAAATACTTCCTAACATCCCTGTGATTCATCTGTGTCTTCAGCTTCCAACTGTGTCCCCTTGTTACTGTGTCCAATCTCTGGAACATCCTGTCTTTGTCCACCTTGTCAATTCCTCTCAGTATTTTGTATGTCGTTATCATGTCCCCCCTATCTCTCCTGTCCTCCAATGTCGTCAGGTTGATTTCCCTTAACCTCTCCTCGTAGGACATACCTCTTAGCTCTGGGACTAGTCTTGTTGCAAACCTTTGCACTTTCTCTAGTTTCTTTACGTGCTTGGCTAGGTGTGGGTTCGAAACTGGTGCCGCATACTCCAATATGGGCCTAACGTACACGGTGTACAGGGTCCTGAATGATTCCTTATTATGATGTCGGAATGCTGTTCTGAGGTTTGCTAGGCGCCCATATGCTGCAGCAGTTATTTGGTTGATGTGTGCTTCAGGAGATGTGCCTGGTGTTATACTCACCCCAAGATCTTTTTCCTTGAGTGAGGTTTGTAGTCTCTGGCCCCCTAGACTGTACTCCGTCTGCGGTCTTCTTTGCCCTTCCCCAATCTTCATGACTTTGCACTTGGTGGGATTGAACTCCAGGAGCCAATTGCTGGACCAGTCTGCAGCCTGTCCAGATCCCTTTGTAGTTCTGCCTGGTCTTCGATCGAGTGAATTCTTCTCATCAACTTCACGTCATCTGCAAACAGGGACACCTCAGAGTCTATTCCTTCCGTCATGTCGTTCACAAATACCAGAAACAGCACTGGTCCTAGGACTGACCCCTGTGGGACCCCGCTGGTCACAGGTGCCCACTCTGACACCTCGCCACGTACCATGACTCGCTGCTGTCTTCCTGACAAGTATTCCCTGATCCATTGTAGTGCCTTCCCTGTTATCCCTGCTTGGTCCTCCAGTTTTTGCACCAATTTCTTGTGTGGAACTGTGTCAAACGCCTTCTTGCAGTCCAAGAAAATGCAATCCACCCACCCCTCTCTCTCTTGTCTTACTGCTGTCACCATGTCATAGAACTCCAGTAGGTTTGTGACACAGGATTTCCCGTCCCTGAAACCATGTTGGCTGCTGTTGATGAGATCGTTCCTTTCTAGGTGTTCCACCACTCTTCTCCTGATAATCTTCTCCATGATTTTGCATACTATACATGTCAGTGACACTGGTCTGTAGTTTAATGCTTCATGTCTGTCTCCTTTTTTAAAGATTGGGACTACATTTGCTGTCTTCCATGCCTCAGACAATCTCCCTGTTTCGATAGATGTATTGAATATTGTTGTTAGGGGTACACATAGCGCCTCTGCTCCCTCTCTCAATACCCATGGGGAGATGTTATCTGGCCCCATTGCCTTTGAGGTATCTAGCTCACTCAGAAGCCTCTTCACTTCTTCCTCGGTTGTGTGTACTGTGTCCAGCACTTGGTGGTGTACCCCACCTCTCCGTCTTTCTGGAGCCCCTTCTGTCTCCTCTGTGAACACTTCTTTGAATCTCTTGTTGAGTTCCTCACATACTTCACGGTCATTTCTTGTTGTCTCTCCTCCTTCCTTCCTTAGCCTGATTACCTGGTCCTTGACTGTTGTTTTCCTCCTGATGTGGCTGTACAACAGTTTCGGGTCAGATCTGGCTTTTGCTGCTATGTCGTTTTCATATTGTCTTTGGGCCTCCCTTATCTGTGCATATTCGTTTCTGGCTCTACGACTGCTCTCCTTATTCTCCTGGGTCCTTTGCCTTCTATATTTCTTCCATTCCCTAGCACACTTGTGTGTGTGTGTGTGTGTGTGTGTGTGTGTGTGTGTGTGTGTGTGTGTGTGTACTCACCTATTTGTACTCACCTATTTGTGGTTGCAGGGGTCGAGTCCTAGCTCCTGGCCCCGCCTCTTCACCGGTTGCTACTAGGCCCTCTCTCTCCCCGCTCCATGAGCTTTATCAAACCTCGTCTTAAAACTGTGTATGGTTCCTGCCTCCACTACGTCATTTTCTAGGCTATTCCACTGCCTTACAACTCTATGACTGAAGAAATACTTCCTACTATCTCTCTGACTCATTTGTGTCTTCAACTTCCAATTGTGGCCTCTTGTTTCTGTGTCCCCTCCCTGGAACATCCTGTCCTTGTCCACCTTGTCTATTCCACGCAGTATTTTATATGTCGTTATCATGTCTCCCCTGACCCTCCTGTCCTCCAGTGTCGTCAGGCCGATTTCCCTTAATCTTTCTTCATAGGACATTCCCCTTAGCTCTGGAACTAACCTTGTTGCAAACCTTTGTACTTTCTCTAGTTTCTTGACGTGCTTTATCAAGTGCGGGTTCCAAACAGGTGCTGCATACTCCAGTATGGGCCTGACATACACGGTGTACAGTGTCTTGAATGATTCCTTACTAAGGTATCGGAATGCTGTTCTCAGGTTTGCCAGGCGCCCATATGCTGCAGCAGTTATCTGATTGATGTGTGCTTCCGGAGACATGCTCGGTGTTATACTCACCCCAAGATCTTTCTCCTTGAGTGAGGTTTGCAGTCTTTGGCCACCTAGCCTATACTCTGTCTGTGGTCTTCTGTGCCCTTCCCCTATCTTCATGACTTTGCATTTGGCAGGATTAAATTCGAGAAGCCATTTGCTGGACCAGGTGTCCAGTCTGTCCAGGTCTCTTTGAAGTCCTGCCTGGTCCTCATCAGATTTAATTCTCCTCATTAACTTCACATCATCTGCAAACAGGGACACTTCTGAGTCTAACCCTTCCGTCATGTCGTTCACATATACCAAAAATAGCACTGGTCCTAGGACCGACCCCTGTGGGACCCCGCTCGTCACAGGTGCCCACTGTGATACATCATTACGTACCATGACTCGTTGTTGCCTCCCTGTCAGGTATTCTCTGATCCATTGCAGTGCCCTTCCTGTTATATGCGCCTGATGCTCTAGCTTCTGCACTAATCTCTTGTGAGGAACTGTGTGTGTGTGTGTGTGTGTGTGTGTGTGTGTGTGTGTGTGTGTGTGTGTGTACATTCCACACGGGTGGTGTAGAGACTGTAGCAAAAGCGTTCCTACAATCTAGTATACTGCAATCTCTACAGCTTCGTCTGTCTTGTTGTAATTCGGTGATCGTGTAGTGTTCCAGCAGGTTAATGAGACACAACTTCTCATCTGTTAAATGGTCGCATCGTAGTGTTCCAGCAGGTTAATGAGACACAACTTCTCATCTGTTAAATGGTCGCATCGTAGTGTTCCAGCAGGTTAATGAGACACAACTTCTCATCTGTTAAATGGTCGCATCGTAGTGTTCCAGCAGGTTAATGAGACACAACTTCTCATCTGTTAAATGGTCGCATCGTAGTGTTCCAGCAGGTTAATAAGACACAACTCATCCATTAATCATTATATTGTTTTCATCCTTTTTTTCAATCCAAGTGAAGAATTTATTAGGCCAGACACAAAAATATACCCTTTATGTTACCTAACACAAGTCACAATCCTGTAGCTGGAAGAATTCACAAGTAACCCACATTAAGAAGTTGACGTTATTATACGACATTTTCGGTCCACTGTGGATCATTATCAGGTTCCAGCCTAGTAAAAACTAGTGTGTCATTAGTATGTAAGTGTGTGTGTGTGTGTGTGTGTGTGTGTGTGTGTGTGTGTGTGTGTGTGTGTGTGTGTGTGTGTGTGTGTGTGTGTGTGGGAAGCATGAGGATAGATCTATGTATGAAGAACTGGTCGACCTTACTGGAAGGTCACTGAAGGAAGGAGGGAGGGAGTTGATCAGTGGAACTCTAAGCAAGATGTGACGACTTTAGTCAGTATAGTTACTGTTGTTGATCAAAGTTCAGAAGGGACACAACAGTATCATAGCTACTTTTGTTGATCAAGGATCAGAATCAGTCAGTATTACAGCTACTCTTATTGATCAAACACCTTTAAGAACATAACTGTGCAATAGCAATCTTTTTTGATGCTCTACTTTTAAAGTCTCAGGGGTGAGGGGCACTCACAGCAGAGAAGCGAGCAATCTCCACCTCAGACCTCAGGGTCGAGAGCTAAGGTTCTCAACCTTGTCTGTGAGGGCTGATTTTTAACTGCAAAAACATCTGGGACAAGCACATGCTATGCTGCAGGGAGTAAGTTTTTTGTAGTTAAATATCTTTATTGTCCACCTCATACCCATCCTGTGGGCAAAATGTTCCGGGGATAGACATTGATGGCTGACAGAGTACATCAATCACTACAGATACTATACTTGCTGTCAAAATTAGCTGACAAAGGTAGCATAACATAGCGGTAAACCAGGTGTGTGTTAAGGTTGTCAGACACTTTGGAACAACATAGCAGTCAACCAAGTGTGTGTTAAGGTTATGAGACACTTTGAAACAACCTAGCAGTCAACCAAGTGTGTGTTAAGGTTATGAGACACTTTGAAACAACCTAGCAGTCAACCAAGTGTGTGTTAAGGTTATGAGACACTTTGAAACAACCTAGCAGTCAACCAAGTGTGTGTTAAGGTTGTGAGACACTTCAGAACACCCTAGCAGTCAACCAGGTGTGTAGTAAGCACTTGGTACACGTTGCAATAATTGTGTCAAGCTTCGCTAACCTTATGGACTAGCACAGTGACCCTCCAGACATCACTGAATTAGAAAGCCTACAGGATGAGAAACACTGCAGTCTAGAGGAAAAGAGAAGTTCTCCCACACTGTGGGTGTTCGTTGTAGCTGATCCTGTGTGTCCCTGTATTCTCTGTAACGGCTTGATAAAGCTCCTGGAGAGCGAAACGTTGTCACTTGTGTCTTCTAACCTGACAAGCTGGCTACTCCCAGATAACCCCAGTCTTCCACCTCTCTCTAACCCCCTGCAAAAACTCACACATTGTTGAAGAATTGAGACACTTATGCAACATATGGGAATCTTTACTGAAGAAACGTTTCGCCACACAGTGGCTTCATCAGTCCAATACAAAGCAGGAAGGCATAGGGAGAAGAGGAGTTTGAGATAATCAGTCCCTCATCCTGGAATCGATGTGTTCAGTCCATCTCTCTTCTAGGAAGTGATGGGCTGAACTGACACCTTGTTCTCTGTGTGTATTGATACAATCTCGGTGGGGGAAACGTCTTCACAATAAAATGCCATGGCACGCATTGTCTTATTTACATCCAAGAGTGTCCATAGTCTGCCCCGTAGCTCAATTAGTAGCGCACTCAGCTCACACATTGAAGTTCTTGGATCGATCGCCGGTACGGGTGGAAATGCTAGGACGTGTTGCCTCAAGACACCTGCTGTCCATGTTCACCTAGCAGTAAAATAAGTACCTGGGTGTTAGTCGACTGGTGTGGGTCGCATCCTGGGACAAAATTGACCTAATTTACCCAAAATGCTCTGCATAAGAAAGGGCTTTCTGTATAGTAACATGTCATTGATGTCAGCTATGGTCTGTATAAGTTATATCATGTTCTGTATATATTATTATTATTATTATTATTATTATTATTATTATTATTATAAGGGTATGGTAATATAAACATCCTAGGGTTATGCTATTGGAGAGTCCTTGTAGGAGGTGAGTGAGCGCTTTCAGGAGGTCAAGGACCCTCACAGTGCCGCAAGGAGAGAGTCCTACACTGGTACTGGGCATCCTGGAACCTGTGTTGGGTATCCTGGAACCTGTATTGGGTATACTGGGGCTTCCTACGAGTTTTGTACATAGAACCCCACTACAGTTTGAATCCTACCCTCCCTGTCTCTCCCTCCCTGCCACGTACCCTCCCTGTCTCCTACCCTCCCTGCCTCTCCCTCCCTGTTTTGAGAAATGCTACACTTTACAGTAACTTTTCAAGGGAGCTATTAACAGGAGTCTACAACAGAAGGCAACCAGAGAGATGTACAATAGAAACTGCCAAACGGGAAGATAAACAGTCCCAACAGACGAGGAACAGAGAGTAGGTCAGTAATTAATAGTGATGCGGAAGGCGAGACATCATAATTGAGTCAAACAAGTTTTAGGCACCTGCCTCCGCTTCCTCCCAGGATTTATTATTATTATCATTTATTATTATTATTATTATTATTATTATTATTATTATTATTATTATTTATTTTTATGTTTCTTAACACATCGGCTGTTTCCCACCGAGGCAGAGTGACCCGAAAAGGAGAAACACTTTCATCATCATTCAGTCCATCACTGTCTCACCAGTGGTGGTAGGCCTACACTACAGTTCAGAAGAACTTGCAACATATCTCCACCACCTTCCCTCATAGTGCAGGTACTGTACTTCCCACCCTCCAGGACTCAAGTCCGGTTATATCGCTCACTAGCTGCTGATACTGTTGCCTTAACCTTTGCCTAGAAAGGTTAAAGTTGTAGCCTCCAAAGTCTTGTGTCGAAAAATATGACCTTTTGGAAAATCTGCTCAACTTCTGTAGTGTTGATTGTTTTTGGGGAGGGGGGAGGAGAGGGGAGGGGGAAGGTAAAGGGGGGGGGTTGGATTGTGAAGGTTTATTGGTTGAGCTGAATTGTATGAGCAACCAAACAAACCACATCTACACTAACAACCACATTACCATTTATACTATCACCCTCCACCACCACCACTAATACTACCTCCCTCCACCACCACCACCACTAATACTACCTCCCTCCACCACCACCACCACTAATACTACCTCCCTCCACCACCACCACTAATACTACCTCCCTCCACCACCACCACCACTAATACTACCTCCCTCCACCTCCACCACCACCACCACTAATACTACCTCCCTCCACCACCACCACTAACACTATCACCTCCCACCACCACCAGAAGCAGCTCCAACCACCACCTCCCAGGCCACCACCATGAGCCACCAGTCACCATGATAATATCAACAATAATCTTTGCCCTCTGAACTTAAACCTCACCAGTGCACTTAAAATATTTCCCAAACCAGCAGTTTTAGCTTACTGAGAGACAGTGAGAGATAAGTGAGAGGTGAGGGGTGTGAGAAATAGTAAGAAACAGGTGAGAGGTGAGGAAGGGGGCTAGAAATAGTGAGAGATAAGTGAAGGGGGTGAAGGGATCACCCTGTCAATAGACTCGAGAAATAAACAAAACAGTGTAAGCAACACCACAGCTCGAAAACAAATGACGGGATCCTCAACACTGCATAAGGAAATTGCACTCTCACTCACGGGGCATCCAATGCTATTTTAACCAACACTGCTTCCCCACCTGTAACATTATAACACCACTGCGTAAAGCGTACGTAATCTGCTGTGTCTCGACTCTTTAGAAACGGGTTTAGAGTGGAATCTAAACCACAGACCCGCGTCAGGAAACACTTGTCCTGTTTCCTGACGAACTTTACCTAACCTAACAGTAGCATGGCTCCAACAATTCACATCAGACAGATCTAGCAACGTTTCAATCCTTCCTGGACCATTACTGCATCGCTGCAAAACAAGCTTTTACGTGGCTCGTTTCACTCCCCAGTTTCACTCCCTCCCCAGCGTTGCGTAATCACCAGAAACAAGTATATACCCCCATAACCTCCTTCCACCCTCCCTCCCCAATCTACGTCCCCCCTACCCTTTAGGTAATCTCCCGGCAGGTAGCTTACCTCCTCCCCAGCCTGGGGTGTAAAGGTTAGTGGGGTGAGGGGGCAGGTCCCCGTGTCGTGCAGGAAGCTGTAATACTCTGGTTTGATTCTGTGGCCTCGTCTCTCAAGGCTGAAGCTGATGTTCTCATGGCACCTGGTAATCCTTACCCGCCCTCGAATGATGAAAGGCAGCTACACGTTTCGCTCCCTGACGGTCTATTATCACCACTAACAGAAAGGCACAATACCGTGACTGGAACGATACACAAATAACCCGCACATCAGCGCCTGTACCCTGGCTCCCTCACCCTCGTGTGTTAGTGTGTCTTGTAAATGGTCTAAGTCAGACTGAAATGTCGTCATAAGCTTTCTGTCTCTTCTATGTGCGGGCTATTTGTATATTATAACCCGTATTTGTAATGAAACAGGGCCTTGCATCAACGCCCTAATGTAAGACCTTGTAGCCTTTGCTACCTATCAGCCACCACCTTTACCTGATCACCCTACGCAGGTAGCGGGATGGTTAATTAGGTCCCAGGCTCTATGTGACTCGTATGAGTTTAGCGCTTCCCTCGTGGAAGTGATAATAAAAGCATATCTATTACACGATAGTTATTAAGGCTGCGTGTCGCCTGTACATCGCCAGTCAAGAATACTCGATAGTGGGATATACCGAGAGATATATTAGTGTATATATATTGGGATATACTGAGAGATATTAGTGTATATACAGTGAGATATATACTTGTAGGTGTGTATACTGTAGCTGGAACCAGTCACAGTGCCCTGGCTAGAACAAGTCACGGATAACCCACACAGTGGAACTGCAAACAAGAAATATTCCGTAATAATGTTGAGAGAATTACCGACATGTTGGGTAAAAGGACACAAGCTTGACAGAGGAGAATTACGGTCTGTCCTGGGTGGTGGTGGTGGTGGTGGTGGTGGTGGTGGTGGTGGTGGTGGTGGTGGTGGTGGTGGTGGTGGTAGTGGTGGAGAGAGGGTAACCAGCAGGTCGTTGGCAGTCTACAAGTAGATGATAGACTGCTAGTAGACAGTAGTTTGACTGGCGCTCTAGGATAGTACTAGAAGGGAGTTTACATTGCTGCGCACAACACCGCTGATGCTCATTTGGCGATATTTATATTCTTTCTTGTGTATGGGGAACTTAGGAAAAGTGAAAATACAGTGTAACGGAAGTCTGGCCACCCCTGCACTGGAGGGTACTAGAGGGTACCCAATGGTACTGGAGGGTACTAGAAAGTACTAAGGGGTACTGGAAGGTACCAGAGGGTACTGTAGGCTCTAGAAGACCGTAAACAGTAGGGTGTAGATAAGCTAAGAGTGTTGCAGGGTATGGTTGACCTCGTGGTAAGAATGCTGCCCCGGCCACCAGACCAACACGACTCCAGGAAAGGGTATAAATTCTGCATCTTGCAACACACTGCCTCCCCCACCCCCACATTGTAAAGATCTATCGCCTGGCCTGCCTCACCACCTCCATCTATCGCCTGGCCTGCTTCACAACCTCCATCTATCGTCTGACCTACATCACCACCTCCATCAATCGCCTGACCTGTCTTACCACCTACATCTATCGCCTGGCCTGCCTCAAACCCTCTATCACCTGGCCTACATTGCGGTTACCCGACATCATCTATCGTGACAGTCACTACATTAGCTCAATCTAGTCCTCAAAGGGCAAACTGTTGTATCTTGGAAGTCGTGACGCGACACAGCATCGTGCTGGTACAACAACAGAGCATACCTCAAGGCAGAGTGCTGTACCCTCTGTTAAATTAGATAAGTTTAGATTTAGAAAGGACATAGGAAAGTATTGGTTTGGAAATAGGGTAGTTGATGAGTGGAACAGTCTACCTAGTTGGGTTATTGAGGCTGGGACTTTGGGTAGTTTCAAATCTAGGTTGGATAAGTACATGAGTGGGAGGGGTTGGATTTGAGTGGGACTTTCACATCAGAGCTTATTTCTTGGGTGGCATTGAAAATTGGGTTGGGCAAACGTTTTGTTAGTGGGATGAATTGTAAAGGACCTGACTAGTATGGGCCAGCAGGCCTCCTGCAGTGTTCCTCCTTTCTTATGTTCTTATGTATCTCAAATATGATTTCAAGGCAAGCTAGCTCCTGCAAAACTACTTCTAGCATTAAAAAAAAAATATTTTTTTTAAGTTAGTAGCGTATGTGGTGAAGGTCAGACGCCTACAGCTGGTCGACTGATTAGGTGTTACATTCTGAACTAGATGTAGGAAGCTAAGATGTGCATACAGCAACACAAGACTTGGCTACAGCAACACAAGACCTGTTAGGTAAGACATATATGCAACAGTTAGGTATCTTTATTTCGAAACGTTTCGCCTACACAGTAGGCTTCTTCAGTCGAGTACAGAAAAGTTGATAGAAGCAGAAGATACTTGAAGACGATGTAATCAGTCCATCACCCTTAAAGTTTTGAGGTGGTCAGTCCCTCAGTCTGGAGAAGAGCATTGTTCCATAGTATGAAACAATATGGAGATGAAGTGACAGGATGGAGCTTTATATAGCGCCAAGAGGTGAGACGTAGGTCACTAGAAGAGGTAAGAACTCAGATGTTGGGAGGTCAGGTCCCTCTCAAATTCAGCCGTTCTCACTAGTAGAGGTTGTCGAAGTTGATTGTAGGTCTGTACCAAGATACCCTTGTGTTGCAGTGTCTGACAGATTGAACATTAAAATGGTATAAAATGACCTCCCAACATCTGAGTTCTTACCTCTTCCAGTGACCTACGTCTCACCTCTTGGCGCTATAAAAAGCTCCATCCTGTCACTTCATCTCCATATTGTTTCATACTATGGAACAATGCTCTTCTCCAGACTGAGGGACTGACCACCTCAAAACTTTAAGGGTGATGGACTGATTACATCGTCTTCAAGTATCTTCTGCTTCTATCAACTTTTCTGTACTCGACTGAAGAAGCCTACTGTGTAGGCGAAACGTTTCGAAATAAAGATACCTAACTGTTGCATATATGTCTTACCTAACAACCTGTCGGTATTTTATACCATTTTAATGTTCAACAAAAGACCTAGATACAGCAACACAAGACCTAGATACAGCAACACAAGACGAAGATACAGCAAAACAAGACGAAGATACAGCAACACAAGACCTAGATACAGCAACACAAGACCTAGATACAGCAACACAAAACCTGGCTACAGCAACACAAAACCTGGCTACAGTAACACAAGACGAAGATACAGCAACACAAGACCTGGCTACAGCAACACAAGACCTAGATACAGCAACACAAGACGAAGATACAGCAACACAAGACCTAGATAAAGCAACACAAGACCTGGCTACAGCAACACAAGTCCTAGATACAGCAACACAAGACCTGGCTACAGCAACACAAGACCTGGCTACAGCAACACAAGACCTGGCTACAGCAACACAAGACCTAGATACAGCAACACAAGACCTGGCTACAGCAACACAAGACCTGGCTACAGCAACACAAGACTTAGATGCAGCAACACAAGACCTGGCTACAGCAACACAAGACCTAGATACAGCAACACAAGACCTGGCTACAGCAACACAAGACCTGGCTACAGCAACACAAGACCTGGCTACAGCAACACAAGACCTGGCTACAGCAACACAAGACCTAGATACAGCAACACAAGACCTGGCTACAGCAACACAAGACCTGGCTACAGCAACACAAGACCTGGCTACAGCAACACAAGACCTGGCTACAGCAACACAAGACCTGGCTACAGCAACACAAGACCTGGCTACAGCAGCACAAGACCTGGCTACAGCAACACAAGACGAAGATACAGCAACACAAGACCTGGCTACAGCAACACAAGACCTAGATACAGCAACACAAGACCTGGCTACAGCAACACAAGACCTGGCTACAGCAACACAAGACCTGGCTACAGCAACACAAGACCTGGCTACAGCAACACAAGACGAAGATACAGCAACACAAGACCTAGATACAGCAACACAAGACCTGGCTACAGCAACACAAAACCTGGCTACAGCAACACAAGACCTAGATACAGCAACACAAGACCTGGCTACAGCAACACAAGACCTGGCTACAGCAACACAAGACGAAGATACAGCAACACAAGGCCTGGCTACAGCAACACAAGACCTAGATACAGCAACACAAGACCTGGCTACAGCAACACAAGACCTGGCTACAGCAACACAAGACCTGGCTACAGCAACACAAGACCTGGCTACAGCAACACAAGACCTGGCTACAGCAACACAAGACCTGGCTACAGCAACACAAGACCTAGATACAGCAACACAAGACCTGGCTACAGCAACACAAGACCTGGCTACAGCAACACAAGACCTGGCTACAGCAACACAAGACCTGGCTACAGCAACACAAGACCTGGCTACAGCAACACAAGACCTGGCTACAGCAACACAAGACCTGGCTACAGCAACACAAGACCTAGATACAGCAACACAAGACCTGGCTACAGCAACACAAGACCTGGCTACAGCAACACAAGACCTGGCTACAGCAACACAAGACCTGGCTACAGCAACACAAGACCTGGCTACAGCAACACAAGACCTGGCTACAGCAACACAAGACCTAGATACAGCAACACAAGACCTGGCTACAGCAACACAAGACTTGGCTACAGCAACACAAGACCTGCCTACAGCAACACAAGACCTGGCTACAGCAACACAAGACCTGGCTACAGCAACACAAGACCTGGCTACAGCAACACAAGACCTGGCTACAGCAACACAAGACCTGGCTACAGCAACCCAAGACCTGGCTACAGCAACACAAGACCTGGCTACAGCAACACAAGACCTGGCTACAGCAACACAAGACCTGGCTACAGCAACACAAGACCTGGCTACAGCAACACAAGACCTAGATACAGCAACACAAGACCTGGCTACAGCAACACAAGACCTAGATACAGCAACACAAGACCTGGCTACAGCAACACAAGACCTGGCTACAGCAACACAAGACCTGGCTACAGCAACACAAGACCTGGCTACAGCAACACAAGACCTGGCTACAGCAACACAAGACCTGGCTACAGCAACACAAGACCTAGATACAGCAACACAAGACCTGGCTACAGCAACACAAGACTTGGCTATAGCAACACAAGACCTGGCTACAGCAACACAAGACCTGGCTACAGCAACACAAGACCTGGCTACAGCAACACAAGACCTGGCTACAGCAACACAAGACCTGGCTACAGCAACACAAGACCTTCCCACAGTGACTCCAGCAACACAAGACCTTCCCACAGTGACTACAGCAACACAAGACCTTCGCACAGTGACTACAGCAACACAAGACCTTCGCACAGTGACTACAGCAACACAAGACCTTCGCACAGTGACTACAGCAACACAAGACCTGGCTACATCAACACAAGACCTAGATACAGCAACACAAGACCTGGCTACAGCAACACAAGACGAAGATACAGCAACACAAGACCTGGCTACAGCAACACAAGACCTGGCTACAACAACACAAGACCTAGATACAGCAACACAAGACCTGGCTACAGCAACACAAGACCTGGCTACAGCAACACAAGACCTGGCTACAGCAACACAAGACCTGGCTACAGCAACACAAGACCTGGCTACAGCAACACAAGACCTGGCTACAGCAACACAAGACCTGGCTACAGCAACACAAGACCTAGATACAGCAACACAAGACCTGGCTACAGCAACACAAGACCTAGATACAGCAACACAAGACCTGGCTACAGCAACACAAGACCTGGCTACAGCAACACAAGACCTGGCTACAGCAACACAAGACCTGGCTACAGCAACACAAGACCTGGCTACAGCAACACAAGACCTGGCTACAGCAACACAAGACCTGGCTACAGCAACACAAGACCTGGCTACAGCAACACAAGACCTGGCTACAGCGACACAAGACCTGGCTACAGCAACACAAGACCTGGCTACAGCAACACAAGACCTAGATACAGCAACACAAGACCTGGCTACAGCAACACAAGACCTGGCTACAGCAACACAAGACCTGGCTACAGCAACACAAGACCTGGCTACAGCAACCCAAGACCTGGCTACAGCAACACAAGACCTGGCTACAGCAACATAACGTACCTGGGTACGCAGTAACCAAGAAAAAAAACAAAAGAAAATCAGCATTAAGAAGCGACGGCTGACATTTCCCATGAAATCAGATCAACATTGTGTGCCATTTAAGATATTAAAATCGCTACAGATTTTTTTTTTTTTTTTTGGGGCAGTGAGATCAGGTTTTGAAAGGTCTTAAGTATCTCAGACTTACTGGGAAACATTTAACTTCAAATATAATACTCACGCAACACACACACACACACACACACACACACACACACACACACACACACACACACACACACACACACACACACACACACACACATATATGTATGTATTGTAAATATAAATGGCTGGTGGCAGACCGGTTCCTGGAGTGTAAACATAAGAGACACTGGTTAAGGATTCTGGTGTGTCGTGTGTGTGTATTTATGGGTGTTTCGTTTATCTGTTTTTTGAAGGGTTTTCACCTCTATCTTCTTGAGGGGTTAACTCTGTCTTTTCTCTCAGTGTGTTTCTCTCTCTTCATCCTTGCTTTTATTCTTTCCTTCTCGTCTTCCCCCTCTTCTCCTCCTCTTCCTCTTCCTCTGCCCTACTTCCAGTAAGCAAGATGGCCACCCCACCCCAGGACGCCCCCAGCTGATCAAGTATCGTTGACTCTAAACTCCTCTCCCCCCTCCCCCCCCTCTCCTTCTACTTCCTGGGGTGGTAGCGGCAGCCCACACCCCAGGGCAGGTCCAGAGATGGGTGGGCAAGAGGGTTGGGGAGGATCTGGGGAAGTTTGGGGAGGATCTGGGGAAGTTTGGGGAGGATCTGGGGAAGTTTGGGAAAATACGGAAAAGCTTTATGACAGGTAGGTCGTAAAAACAAAAGAATGAGGAGATACGACTGGAGGTCACCTAAGACGTCCTCATGTACCTACCTTACATTAGGTGACTTGTCACCTACCTCCTGCCAATCCCTCCTTTCCTCTCATTCTCTCTCTGAGCGACGTATGGTCACTCCTAAAACCTTCAGCCATTGTTCACCTAGCAATAAGTAGGTACCTGGGTGCTAGGTGACTTGCAGGTGGTGATGGTAGTGTGTGTAGATTAAGGTGGGGTGGTAATTAGGCACCACCTTCCCCAGCACCACCTTCCCCAGCGTCACCTTCCCCAGCGTCACCTCCCCCAGCGTCACCTCCCTCAGCACCACCTTCCCCAGCGCCACCTCCCCCAGCACCACCTTTCCCAGCACCACCTTCCCCAGCACTACCTCCCCCAGCACCACCTCTCCCAGCACCACCTTCCCCAGCACCACCTTCCCCAGCGTCACCTTCCCCAGCACCTTCCCAGGACCACCTTCTCCAGCACCACCCTCCCCAACACCACCCTCCCCAGCACCACCCTCCTCAACACCACCTTCCCCAGCACCACCTTCCCCAGCACCACCTTCCCCAGCACCACCTTCTTCAACACCTTCCCAGCACCACCTTCTCCAGCACCACCTTCCCCAGCACCACCTTCCCCAACACCACCTTCCCCAGCACCACCTTCCCCAGCACCACCTTCCCCAGCACCACCTTCCCCAGCACCTTCACCAGCACCACCTTCCCCAGCACCACCTTCCCCAGCACCACCTTCCCCAACACCTCCAGCACTACCTTCTCCAGCACCACCTTCCCCAACAACACCTTCCCAGCACCATCTTCCCCAGCACCACCTTCCCCAACACCACCTTCCCCAACACCATTTTCCCCAACACCACCTTCCCCAACACCACCTTCCCCAGCACCACCTTCCCCAGCACCACCTTCCCCAGCACCACCTTCCCCATCACCACCTTCCTCAACACCACCTTCCACAGCACCACCTTCCCCAACACCACCTTCCTCAACACCACCTTCCCCAACACCACCTTCCCCAACACCACCTTCCCCATCACCACCTTCCCCAGCACCACCTTCCCCAACACCACCTTCCCCAACACCACCTTCCCCAACACCACCTTCCCCAACACCACCTTCCCCAGCACCACCTTCCCCAACACCACCTTCCCCAACACCACCTTCCCTCGCACCACCTTCCCTAACACCACCTTCCCCAACACCACCTTCCTCAACACCACCTCCCCCAACACCACCTTCCCCAGCACCACCTTCCCCAACACCACCTTCCCCAGCACCACCTTCAACAGCACCACCTTCCCCAGCACCATCTTCCCCAACACCACCTTCCCCAACACCACCTTTCCCAGCACCACCTTCCCCAATACCACCTTCCCCAGCACCATTTTCTCCAGCACCACCTTCTCCAGCACCACCTTCCCCAGCACCACCTTCCCCAACACCACCTTCCCCAACACCACCTTTCCCAGCACCACCTTCCCCAGCACCACCTTCCCCAGTACCACTTTCCCCATCACCACCTTCCCCAGCACCACCTTCCCCAACACCACCATCCCCAGCACCACCTTCCCCAGCACTACCTTCCCCAGCACCACCTTCCCCAACACCACCTTCCCCAACACCACCTTCCCCAGCACCACCTTCCCCAGCTCCACCTTCCCCAGCACCTTCACCAACACCACCTTCCCGAATACCACCTTCCCCAACACCACCTTCCCCAGCACCACCTTCCCCAGCACCACCTTCCCCAGCACCACCTTCCCCAGCACCTTCACCAGCACCACCTTCCCCAACACCACCTTCCCCAACACCACCTTCCCCAGCACCACCTTCCCCAGCACCACCTTCCCCAGCACCACCTTCCCCAGCACCACCTTCCCCAGCACCTTCACCAGCACCACCTTCCCCAACACCACCTTCCTCAACATCTTCAGTAACACCTTCCCCAGCACCACCTTCCCCAGCACCACCTTCCCCAGCACCACCTTCCCCAGCACCACCTTCCCCAACACCACCTTCCCCAACACCACCTTCCCCAACACCACCTTCCCCAGCACCACCTTCCCCAGCACCACCTTCCCCAGCACCACCTTCCCCAACACCACCTTCCTCAACATCTTCAGTAACACCTTCCCCAGCACCACCTTCCCCAGCACCACCTTCCCCAGCACCACCTTCCCCAGCACCACCTCCCCCAACACCACCTTCCCCAGCACCACCTTCCCCAACACCACCTTCCCCAGCACCACCTTCTCCTGCACCACCTTCCCCAGCACCATCCTCCCCAACACCACCTCCCCCAACACCACCTTCCCCAGCACCACCTTCCCCAACACCACCTTCCCCAGCACCACCTTCCCCAGCACCACCTCCC
>NC_091374.1:5949019-5961519 GCF_038502225.1 Cherax quadricarinatus | reverse complement strand
TTAGAGAGGGCTCAGGGTGGGTTGAGGGCGGGTTAGAGAGGTCTCAGGGTGGGTTGAGGACGAGTTAGAGAGGTCTCAGGGTGGTTGAGGGCGGGTTAGAGAGGTCTCAGGGTGGGTTGAGGACGGGTTAGAGAGGTCTCAGGGTGGTTGAGGGCGGGTTAGAGAGGTCTCAGGGTGGGTTGAGGGCGGGTTAGAGAGGTCTCAGGGTGGGTTGAGGGCGGGTTGGAGAGGTCTCAGGGTGGTTGAGGGCGGGTTAGAGAGGTCTCAGGATGGGTTGAGGACGGGTTAGAGAGGTCTCAGGGTGGTTGAGGGCGGGTTAGAGAGGTCTCAGGGTGGGTTGCGGGCGGGTTGGAGAGGTCTCAGGGTGGGTTGAGGGCGGGTTAGAGAGGTCTCAGGGTGGGTTGAGGGCGGGTTGGAGAGGTCTCAGGGTGGGTTGAGGGCGGGTTAGAGAGGTCTCAGGGTGGGTTGAGGGCGGGTTAGAGAGGTCTCAGGGTGGGTTGAGGGCGGGTTAGAAAGGTATCAGGGTGGGTTGAGGGCGGGTTAGAGAGGTCTCAGGGTGGGTTGAGGGCGGGTTAGAGAGGTCTCAGGGTGGGTTGAGGGCGGGTTAGAGAGGTGTCAGGGTGGTTGAGGGCGGGTTAGAGAGGTCTCAGGGTGGGTTGAGGGCGGGTTAGAGAGGTCTCAGGGTGGGTTGAGGGCGGGTTGGAGAGGTCTCAGGGTGGTTGAGGGCGGGTTGGAGAGGTCTCAGGGTGGGTTGAGGACGGGTTAGAGAGGTCTCAGGGTGGGTTGAGGGCGGGTTAGAGAGGTCTCAGGGTGGGTAGAGGGAGGGTTAGAGAGGCCTCAGGGTGGGTTGTGGGGGGGTTAGAGAGGGCTCAGGGTGGGTTGAGGACGGGTTAGAGAGGTCTCAGGGTGGTTGAGGGCGGGTTTGAGAGGTCTCAGGGTGGGTTGAGGACGGGTTAGAGAGGTCTCAGGGTGGTTGAGGGCGGGTTAGAGAGGTCTCAGGGTGGGTTGAGGGCGGGATAGAGAGGTCTCAGGGTGGGTTGAGGGCGGGTTGGAGAGGTCTAAGGGTGGTTGAGGGCGGGTTAGAGAGGTCTCAGGGTGGTTGAGGGCGGGTTAGAGAGGTCTCAGGGTGGGTTGAGGACGGGTTAGAGAGGTCTCAGGGTGGTTGAGGGCGGGTTAGAGAGGTCTCAGGGTGTGTTGAGGGCGGGTTAGAGAGGTCTCAGGGTGGGTTGCGGACGGGTTAGAGAGGTCTCAGGGTGGTTGAGGGCGGGTTAGAGAGGTCTCAGGGTGGGTTGAGGACGGGTTAGAGAGGTCTCAGGGTGGTTGAGGGCGGGTTAGGGAGGTCTCAGGGTGGGTTGAGGGCGGGTTAGAGAGGTCTCAGGGTGGGTTGAGGGCGGGTTGGAGAGGTCTCAGGGTGGTTGAGGGCGGGTTAGAGAGGTCTCAGGGTGGGTTGAGGACGGGTTAGAGAGGTCTCAGGGTGGTTGAGGGCGGGTTAGAGAGGTCTCAGGGTGGGTTGAGGGCGGGTTAGAGAGGTCTCAGGGTGGGTTGAGGGCGGGTTGGAGAGGTCTCAGGGTGGGTTGAGGGCGGGTTAGAGAGGTCTCAGGGTGGGTTGAAGGCGGGTTGGAGAGGTCTCAGGGTGGGTTGAGGGCGGGTTGGAGAGGTCTCAGGGTGGGTTGAGGGCGGGTTAGAGAGGTCTCAGGGTGGGTTGAGGGCGGGTTAGAAAGGTATCAGTGTGGGTTGAGGGCGGGTTAGAGAGGTCTCAGGGTGGGTTGAGGGCGGGTTAGAGAGGTCTCAGGGTGGGTTGAGGGCGGGTTAGAGAGGTCTCAGGGTGAGTTGAAGGCGGGTTAGAGAGGTCTCAGGGTGGGTTGAGGGCGGGTTAGAGGTCTCAGGGTGGGTTGAGGGCGGGTTAGAGAGGTCTCAGGGTGGGTTGAGGGCGGGTTAGAGAGGTCTCAGTGTGGGTTGAGGGCGGGTTAGAGAGGTCTCAGGGTGGGTAGAGGGAGGGTTAGAGAGGCCTCAGGGTGGGTTGAGGGCGGGTTAGAGAGGGCTCAGCGTGGGTTGAGGGCGGGTTAGAGAGGTCTCAGGGTGGGTAGAGGGCGGGTTAGAGAGGTCTCAGGGTGGGTAGAGGGAGGGTTAGAGAGGTCTCAGGGTGGGTTGAAGGCGGGTTGGAGAGGTCTCAGGGTGGGTTGAGGGCGGGTTGGAGAGGTCTCAGGGTGGGTTGAGGACGGGTTAGAGAGGTCTCAGGGTGGGCAGAAGGCGGGTTAGAGAGGTCTCAGGGTGGGTAGAGGGCAGGTTGGAGAGGTCTCAGGGTGGGTTGAAGGCGGGTTGGAGAGGTCTCAGGGTGGGTTGAGGGCGGGTTAGAGAGGTCTCAGGGTGGGTAGAGGGCGGGTTAGAGAGGTCTCAGGGTGGGTAGAGGGAGGGTTAGAGAGGCCTCAGGGTGGGTTGAGGGAAGCCGGAAACCCACTACTTCCGGGTATCTTGCAGAACATATCAGGTCCCGCCCACCACCCACGTTCACCCCAACCCCACCCAGGGAGCCACCCACCCCACCCCCTTCACCCCCAAGAATCAATATATGAACAGAGATAATGAACAGTAAAGAGATAAAATGAACAAAACGGTAATTACATAGAAAAGAAAACCATAAGGCTCTCCTCCATCTGGCTCACACACCTAGCATTATTATTATTAGTAGTAGTAGCATAAACAAGTGGTATTTATTGCATTTTCCGACCAGCAACTCTAGCTTTTAGCTCTTGCTCCTGGTCTCTGGTTCTGCCAAACACACAGGTGCCAGGAGCTAAGGCTCGACACACACACACGCGCGCGCGCGACAATGGATGGGGGGACATGATAACGACATATAAAATACTGAGAGGACTCGACAAGGTGGACAGAGACAGGATGTTCCAGAGATGTGACACAGCAACAAGGGGTCACAATTGGAATTTAAAGACTCAGATGAGTCACAGGGATATTAGGAAGTACTTCTTCAGTCATAGAGTTGTCAGGAATTGGAACAATCTGGAGAGTGATGTATTGGAGTCAGGATCCATACATAGCTTTAAGAAGAGGTATGATAAAGCTCGCGGAGCTGGGAGAGAGTGAAACTAGCAGCGATCAGTGAAAAGGCAGGGCCAGGAGGTGTGAATCGACCCCTGCAACCACAACTAGGTGAGTGCACAAGGTCTGAGGACCAGTTTACATGGTAACGGACGGAATCAGTGAGATCGTGAACCCGGATTATTATTATTACAATCAAGGGGGAAGCGCTAAACCCGGAGGATTATACAGCGCCTGGGGGGGGGGGGATGTGGAAGGCATTCAGGCTTAATTTGGGGAACTGGAGCACAGATCCAATTCCCTAAATCAAGAGCCCCTCACGACCCCTTCCTTGAGGGGTCGTGAACCCGGAGTCGCCCGTCACTAACCGGGTTCGTTAAGACGTGTTTACACTATAATTTACACACCACTATTATTATTTACACTATTTGGAAAATGGGCAGCCTGGAAATCGAACTCTGGTCTCTTTGATTGTGAGGAGGCTTTATCAATATGTGATGGTTCTCCTGCCTCACCTTTCTCCCTCTCATCTCAGAATCTAGTGAGAACATACAGCGTCCCCAACCCACACCTCGTAGCATCCTCAGGGGTGGGGGGGGGGGTTAATAAAACGTTCAACGTTTCTCTCGCAGACATGATCTGGGAATCAATGAGCACTTGGGTAGGTGTTATGTTCATTGGTCGTCTACACTATGACGTGGCGTGCGCTGACTGGTCTTCTTCATTAAGACCTGTGCTGATTGGGCCTCCTTAACCATGACAGAATAGTGCAGTAGCACATTAAGTGTTCCCACCATGTAACTATTATACACACTAGTACGAGTGTTCCCACCATTTAACTATCATACTAGTACGGGTGTTCCCACCATGTAACTATCATACACACTAGTACGAGTGTTCCCACCATGTAACTATCATACTAGTACTAGTGTTCTCACCATGTAACTATCATACACACTAGTACTAGTGTTCCCACCATGTAACTATCATACACACTAGTACGAGTGTTCCCACCATGTAACTATCATACACACTAGTACGAGTGTTCCCACCATGTAACTATCATACACACTAGTACTAGTGTTCCCACCATGTAGCTATCATACACACTAGTACTAGTGTTCCCACCATGTAACTATCATACACACTAGTACTAGTGTTCTCACCATGTAACTCTCATACACACTAGTACGAGTGTTCCCACCATGTAACTATCATACACACTAGTACGAGTGTTCCCACCATGTAACTATCATACACACTAGTACTAGTGTTCCCACCATGTAACTATCATACACACTAGTACTAGTGTTCTCACCATGTAACTATCATACACACTAGTACGAGTGTTCTCACCATGTAACTATCATACTAGTACTAGTGTTCTCACCATGTAACTATCATACACACTAGTACGAGTGTTCCCACCATGTAACTATCATACACACTAGTACGAGTGTTCCCACCATGTAACTATCATACACACTAGTACTAGTGTTCCCACCATGTAACTATCATACACACTAGTACTAGTGTTCCCACCATGTAACTATCATACACACTAGTACTAGTGTTCTCACCATGTAACTATCATACACACTAGTACTAGTGTTCCCACCATGTAACTATCATACACACTAGTACTAGTGTTCCCACCATGTAACTATCATACACACTAGTACTAGTGTTCCCACCATGTAACTATCATACACACTAGTACGAGTGTTCTCACCATGTAACTATCATACTAGTACTAGTGTTCCCACCATGTAACTGTCATACACACTAGTACTAGTGTTCCCACCATGTAACTATCATACACACTAGTACGAGTGTTCCCACCATGTAACTATCATACACACTAGTACGAGTGTTCCAACCATGTAACTATCATACACACTAGTACGAGTGTTCCCACCATGTAACTATCATACTCACTAGTACGATTGTTCCCACCATGTAACTATCATACTAGTACTAGTGTTCTCACCATGTAACTATCATACACACTAGTACGAGTGTTCCCACCATGTAACTATCATACACACTAGTACGAGTGTTCCCACCATGTAACTATCATACACACTAGTACGAGTGTTCCCACCATGTAACTACCATACACACTAGTATGAGTGTTCCCACCATGTATCTATCATACACACTAGTACGAGTGTTCCCACCATGTAACTATCATACACACTAGTACGAGTGTTCCCTCCATGTAACTATCATACTAGTACTAGTGTTCTCACCATGTAACTATCATACACACTAGTACGAGTGTTCCCACCATGTAACTATCATACACACTAGTACGAGTGTTCCCACCATGTAACTATCATACACACTAGTATGAGTGTTCCCATCATGTAACTATCAAACACACTAGTACGAGTGTTCCCACCATGTAACTATCATACACACTAGTACGAGTGTTCCCACCATGTAACTATCAAACACACTAGTACGAGTGTTCCCACCATGTAACTATCATACACACTAGTACGAGTGTTCCCACCATGTAACTATCAAACACACTAGTACTAGTGTTCTCACCATGTAACTATCATACACACTAGTACTAGTGTTTCCACCATGTAACTATCATACACACTAGTACACGAGTGTTCCCACCATGTAACTATCATACTAGTACGAGTGTTCCCACCATGTAACTATCATACTAGTACGGGTGTTCCCACCATGTAACTATCATACTAGTACGAGTGTTCCCACCATGTAACTATCATACTAGTACGGGTGTTCCCACCATGTAACTATCATACACACTAGTACTAGTGTTCCCACCATGTAACTATCATACTAGTACTGGTGTTCCTACCATGTAACTATCATACACACTAGTACTAGTGTTCCCACCATGTAACTATCATACTAGTACGGGTGTTCCCACCATCTAACTATCATACACACTAGTACTAGTGTTCCCACCATGTAACTATCATACTAGTACTAGTGTTCCCACCATGTATCTATCATACACACTAGTACTAGTGTTCCCACCATGTAACTATCATACACACTAGTACTAGTGTTCCCACCATGTATCATACACACTAGTACGAGTGTTCCCACCATGTAACTATCACACACACTAGTACTAGTGTTCCCACCATGTAACTATCATACACACTAGTACTAGTGTTCCCACCATGTAACTATCATACACACTAGTACGGGTGTTCCCACCATGTAACTATCATACACACTAGTACTAGTGTTCCCACCATGTAACTATCACACACACTAGTACTAGTGTTCCCACCATGTAACTATCACACACACTAGTACTAGTGTTCCCACCATGTAACTATCATACACACTAGTACGGGTGTTCCCACCATGTAACTATCATACACACTAGTACTAGTGTTCCCACAATATAACTATCATACGTACTAGTACTAGTGTTCCCACCATGTAACTATCATACACACTAGTACGAGTGTTCCCACCATGTAACTATCATACACACTAGTACTAGTGTTCCCACCATGTAACTATCATACGCACTAGTACTAGTGTTCCCACCATGTAACTATCATACACACTAGTACGAGTGTTCCCACCATGTAACTATCATACACACTAGTACGAGTGTTCTCACCATGTAACTATCATACACACTAGTACGAGTGTTCCCACCATGTAACTATCACACACACTAGTACTAGTGTTCCCACCATGTAACTCATACACACTAGTACGAGTGTTCCCACCATGTAACTATCATACGCACTAGTACTAGTGTTCCCACCATGTAACTATCATACACACTAGTACGAGTATTCCCCCATGTCATTATCATACACACTAGTACTAGTGTTCCCACCATGTAACTATCATACGCACTAGTACGAGTGTTCCCACCATGTAACTATCATACACACTAGTACTAGTGTTCCCACCATGTAACTATCATACACACTAGTACGAGTGTTCCCACCATGTAACTATCATACTAGTACTAGTGTTCCCACCATGTAACTATCATACACACTAGTACGAGTGTTCCCACCATGTAACTATCATACACACTAGTACGAGTGTTCTCACCATGTAACTATCATACACACTAGTACGAGTGTTCCCACCATGTAACTATCACACACACTAGTACTAGTGTTCCCACCATGTAACTCATACACACTAGTACGAGTGTTCCCACCATGTAACTATCATACACACTAGTACGAGTGTTCCCACCATGTAACTATCATACACACTAGTACGAGTGTTCTCACCATGTAACTATCATACACACTAGTACGAGTGTTCCCACCATGTAACTATCATACACACTAGTACGAGTGTTCCCACCATGTAACTATCATACACACTAGTACGAGTGTTCCCACCATGTAACTATCATACACACTAGTACGAGTGTTCCCACCATGTAACTATCACACACACTAGTACGAGTGTTCTCACCATGTAACTATCATACACACTAGTACGAGTGTTCCCACCATGTAACTATCACACACACTAGTACGAGTGTTCTCACCATGTAACTATCATACACACTAGTACGAGTGTTCCCACCATGTAACTATCACACACACTAGTACGAGTGTTCTCACCATGTAACTATCATACACACTAGTACGAGTGTTCCCACCATGTAACTATCACACACACTAGTACGAGTGTTCTCACCATGTAACTATCATACACACTAGTACGAGTGCTCCCACCACATAACTGTCACACAGAATAGTGTACTAGCACACCGTGAGCGTATCTAATACCGTTGCAAATTAAATGATAAGTACTCACCCGTAGTTGAGTGAATATTACGTACACGTAGTTGAGTGAATGTTACGTACTCACCCGTAGTTGAGTGAATTTTATGTACTCACCCGTAATTGAGTGAATGTTACGTACTCACCCGTAGTTCAGTGAGTGTGTTGAGAGCCTCGGTGGGGAAGTCTGTGATGAGGTTGTTGAGGAGGGAGAGTGAACTGAGGGTGTCGTTGACGCCAGCGAAGTCCTTGACCTGGAGCGTCTGCAGGAGGTTCCTCTCGATGTTGAGAGCCGTGAGGGAGTGCAGGTTCCTCAGAGCTCCTGCACCAACACCGGCAAAGAGGAGAAGGTTTTTAAAATTGGTTTTCTCTGAAAAAGGGAGAGTCTTTGGGGCATTATTGAAAGGTGTCACCAACTACAAGGCCGAGGGACTGATTACCTCATCTTTTGTATATAGTTCTACAGTCTTCACATTATATCCTTGTACTGATAAAGCCACTGGTTGGCGAAACATCTACAAATATACACAGATGTTTCACATTTGTCTAATTCTTCATCTTGTCGGTATCACATAATTGATGTATACGAGGCTGGTCACACAGGAACCACGAGTGAGATGAACCTTGACAATTTCCATCTCAGAAAAACCATCTCATGAACCAGTTTCTCTTGCAGCACCCACACTCCCTCACCACTTTCCCTCCCTTCCTTCTCCTTCCCCTCCTTCCCAAACCTCTCCATTCCACCCCTTACACACACACACACACACACACACACACACACACACACACACACACACACACACACACACACACACACACACACACACACACACACACACACAAGACCAGATATTGAAACAAATATTTAGAGGCTGGACGAGGAGCCTACGCCTCAACCCCCAGCAACTATAAGAGGGTGAGCACTCACCTCCTTCGAGGCTACGTATTTGGTTCTGGGCGATGTCTAGGAAGGCTAGAACTGGCAGGTTCCTCAGTGCTGGGGGCACATTCCTCAGCTTAGTGCCCTTTAAGTTAAGATTCTTGAGTGAGCCTTCAAGACCCTTGAAGCTCTGCCCAGAGAGCGAGAGCTCATTGTCAGCCAGCTGTAAAGACCAGGTATCTTAGTGACCAGATGTGACCATCACTGAATGACCTTCCTTGGTTCAACGTTCACAAGAAATACATTATTGCGTAAGTTAGTTGCCAGAATATTAATCAGAGGAGAGGCATATCATAGTTAACACAGCTTCAGTGTAACTTTTAAATTACCTGCAAGGTACTTTTAAATTACCCTCAAGGTTCCTTTAAATGACCTTCAAGGTAGACTTAAATGACCTTCAAGGTAGACTTTTAAATAATTTTCAATGTAAACTTAAGTGGATTCAAGATAGACCTTTAAATGGCCTCCATGGTAGGTTTAACTGACCTTCAAGATAGAGATTTTTAAATTACCTTCAAGGTAGAGAGACGGAGGCCTTTAAAAGCCTCATCAGGGATGGAAGTGATCTTGTTGCCTGAAAGATCAAGCAGCTTGAGTTGACGAAGACGGGTGAGGGCAGGTGTGGGCACACCTGTTAACCTGTTGTCTTGCAGGTTGAGGTTGACTAGAGTGTTCTCCAACCCTTTGAAAGCTCCTTCGCTGATGTTGAAGATCCCACACGAAGAAAACTGCAACACAACACGTCATTAGTCACAGAGTTGTCACTAAAGATCCCACACGAATAAAACTGCAACACAACACGTCATTAGTCACAGAGTTGTCACTCAAGATCCCACACGAATAAAACTGCAACACAACACGTCATTAGTCACAGAGTTGTCACTAAAGATCCCACACGAATAAAACTGCAACACAACACGTCATTAGTCACAGAGTTGTCACTAAAGATCCCACACGAATAAAACTGCAACACAACACATCATCAGTCACAGATTTGTCAGAAAGTGGAATAATCTGGAGAGTGACGTAGTGGAGGCAGGATCCATACATAGCTTTAAGAAGAGGTATGACTTTGTCAATGGTCCAAGTCGGACCGAAACGTCGTCGTAAGCTTCTCTCTTTTGTGTGCGGGTTATTTGTGTATGTGTAAAGCTCATGGAGCAGGGAGAGAGTAGACTTAATAGCCACCAGTGAAGAGGCGGGGCCAGGAGCTGTGAATCGACCCCTGCAACCACAAGTAGATGAGTACATTTGACTTGTGTCACAGCAATACAAGGAAATGATTTCTCTGTATTGGTGGGCGAAACGTTGTTTTGATGCAGTCTGCATACCTGTGGTGTGTCTTAAAATGGGTGTTGTAAAACGTGGAGAGAGAGAGAGAGAGAGAATTTTTCCCCAGGATGTCTCGAGTCTGGAACACATTCGTACAGCATTATGATGTCAACGAGATAAAGACAGTTGATCAAATGAAAATGCTGGCCCACAGATGGCTCTAACTTCATCCTGTTCCCTACTTATGTTTCATAACAATAAAAATGCTTTCAAATCAGCTAATGTAGGTAACAGCTCTTAGCTTGTCAATAAAGCTAGGGATCTTTAACCTAACATTGTCAAACTCTGTGTAAAGAGAGAGAGGGAGAGGGGGGGAGAGAGAGAGAATTTTCACAAGCGGTTGGAGGGACAAACTATATGATAAAGATTAGGTTAAGAATGGGGAGGATTAAGATAAAAATGAGAGGTTAAGAAAGAGGGAGAATATATTAAGAATTCGGAAGAGTAAATTAAGAATGAGGAAGATTAGGTTCAGAATGAGAAAGATTGGCAGAATATCCTAGGAAAAAAATATTTCTTGATTCTCAGACTGGGAAAGATTGAGGAATGGTATAATGTGAGGGAGTGGTGGTAGTAGTGGTTGTTGGTGGTTGTTGTTGGTGGATAGTATGGTGGTAGTGGTTGTTGGTGGTGGTGGTTGTTGTATGGTGATTGTTGGTGGTTGTGGTTGATGTATGGTGGTAGTGGGGATTGCTGATTGGTGGTGGTGAAGGCTGATATCAGGAAAGCCAGTAGGATCCGCTAAGTTGGCTGATACCCAATGTGTGTGTGTGTGTGTGTGTGTGTGTGTGTGTGTGTGTTTGCTTTACGGGACGTGCACGCATCTGGAATCCCTAAGTCATGTTGCTATAGGTGTGGTCTCTCTCTCTCTCTCTCTCTCTCTCTCTACGGATGTTGAAGAGTGCTGGATTATTGTTGGATGTGGAAATATAGCGTTGGAGTATACAGGGGCAGTGAAGCAAACCGTTGTAGACATTGCTGGAGAATAAAGTCACTGGTGGAGAAGAAAGAATCACTTAGTGATGGAGTAACACTGGAGAACTGAGCATACACAGAACTGGGGAGGGGAGGACAGTGTTTGGAACTTATGGTGGTGGAATACTGTGTTGAGAGCATCTGATACTCTTGACGGAGACTAGGCAGTTTCAGATGTAGTCTTGAAGAGCTTATAAAAGTACATTGACCTGAATATTGTCTATAGTGGATATTACCTAACGTTAGATATTGTATCATCTGGATATTAACTTACGTTAGATATTGTATCATCTGAATATTACCTTACATTAGATACTGTTTCATATGGATATTACCTTACGTAGATATTGTCTCATCTGGGTATTCCTTCATCCGGGTATTCTCTCACTTGAGTATTCCCTCACTTGGGTATTCCCTCACCTGGGTATTCCCTCACCTGGATATTCTCGATGAGAAGACCATCAAAGGTGCGTGGATTGAGGACACTGACACGGGTGTTGTTGACGTAGAGCAGGTCGAGGGGCACGTCAGCCACGGAGCCCTGGTGAAGCACGGTCATCAGCAACGTGAAGTTCACCGCCGTGCACTGTATGGAGAGCTCGTTCTGCACGTTGTACGCGCACAGGCACGACCCGTTCAGTTCGGCGATCTCCCGCGGCCACGGGCACTGCGAAGTCGCCAAAGAGGCGGCCAGCGCCAAGACCAGCAACAGCAGAGTGGGGACTTCGAAGCTCGGAGCTCCGTAGCTGATCGCTACTGTTACTGCTGTTTTTCTTGGAGCTCCGTAGCTGGTCACTGTTGTTACTATGCTTGAGCCGTTTTTTCTTTTCCCTTCTCGTGAGGCATTTCTTCTCCTTGTTTGTGTTCTTGTGTTTATGCCGTTGTGCGTTAGCCAGTCCATCCTGTGGAAGAAAGAGTTGGAGGTTAGATGGATATGAGAGAGAGAGAGAGAGAGAGAGAGAGAGAGAGAGAGAGAGAGAGAGAGAGAGAGAGAGAGAGAGAGAGAGAGAGAGAGAGAGAGAGAGACCAGATCAGTAATCACATAATAATAATAATAACGGATATACTCGTTTGACCGGAGAGGGCAAGAGAGTGAGCTAGCGGGCGTGAGGGCGTGCGAACGCTAAGACACGATCGTGGATATGCTGTCAAAAACAACGCCGCCCACTCGTGTCTAATAACACGTTGTTGGGAGTGGAAGAGGAGGGTAAAGGAAGGAGGGAGGGATTGAGAAAGGAAGGTTGAAAGGAAGAGAAAGGGACCTGGGAAGTCTAACAGCAACAGGTCTAACCTGTAGAGGTTGCAATGCGCCCCGCAAGTCTTTCCCAATATGTCTTGACAAAAGACATGCCTCATGTCAGCTACCAAAGGTCTTGACTAAAGACCCCCCTGCCCCATCAACCACAACCAGTCTTTCCCAACAG
>NC_091374.1:5926519-5944019 GCF_038502225.1 Cherax quadricarinatus | reverse complement strand
ACACATGTTGGTATATATGCACTGAAAGATACACACATGTTGGTATATATGCACTAAAAGATACACACATGTTGGTGTATATGCACTGAAAGATACACACATGTTGGTATATATGCACTAAAAGATACACACATGTTGGTGTATATGCACTAAAAGATACACACATGTTGGTATATATGCACTAAAAGATTCACACATGTTGGTATATATGCACTGAAAGATACACACATGTTGGTATATATGCACTAAAAGATTCACACATGTTGGTATATATGCACTAAAAGATACACACATGTTGGTATATATGCACTAAAAGATACACACATGTTGGTATATATGCACTAAAAGATACACACATGTTGGTA
Source organism: Cherax quadricarinatus (assembly GCF_038502225.1). Lineage (NCBI taxonomy): Eukaryota > Metazoa > Arthropoda > Malacostraca > Decapoda > Parastacidae > Cherax > Cherax quadricarinatus. The sequence continues at coordinate 5,943,654 of NC_091374.1, read as the reverse complement.
TATATGCACTAAAAGATACACACATGTTGGTGTATATGCACTAAAAGATACACACATGTTGGTGTATATGCACTAAAAGATACACACATGTTGGTGTATATGCACTAAAAGATACACACATGTTGGTGTATATGCACTAAAAGATACACACATGTTGGTGTATATGCACTAAAAGATACATGTTGGTGTATATGCACTAAAAGATACACACATGTTGGTATATATGCACTAAAAGATACACACATGTTGGTATATATGCACTAAAAGATACTTCTCTGAGAATAATAACAGTGAGTGGATTGATTACCCGGGTTTAAATTCATTTGACTTCAGAACGAGTCATTAAGATTACGTGTCACCTGTTGACCACCAGTCAACAATATTTCTACTCTGTTCTCACCATATCTACGGACATAATCATAATAATTAAGTTAAGTAAGATTTGTTTGGAAATTAGACAAGTGTTTTTTGATGCGGGTTTGAGTTATATGATGACGTACAGCTGGAGCTTTTGGTCATCTGACTGAGGCCTTCAACTGGCTTACCCCTCCACCCCTTTAATAATAATAATAATAATCATAATAATAATGACTGCAGACTTGAAGGTAGAAACACTAGGCCACTGAGGGTAAACTATTGTATAATAATAATAATAATAATAATAATAATAATAATAATGACTGCAGACTTGAAGGTAGAAACACTAGGCCACTGAGGGTAAACTATTGTATAATAATAATAATAATAATAATAATAATAATAATAATAATAATGACTGCAGACTTGAAGGTAGAAACACTAGGCCACTGAGGGTAAACTATTGTATAATAATAATAATAATAATAATAATAATAATGACTGCAGACTTGAAGGTAGAAACACTAGGCCACTGAGGGTAAACTATTGTATAACACGTAGTCACCCGAAGACATTTTTTGACAACACGGGGGGGGGAAGGGAGTTGAAAAATGTTGCCGTCATGGGCCAAGGGGACGGGGGGACCAAAGAGACATTCTGGCCACCGTGCTGGTGGTGACCCGTCCCAAGCTTTCTTAAACCTACGATGATCAAGCAAATTGCATTCTGTTGCATGTTGCATTACGTGCTGGGGTAGACGTTCTTCTGGTGCACCACCACCAACCTGGTGCTGGGGTAGACGTTGTTGTCTTCTGGTGCACCACCACCAACCTGGTGCTGGGGTAGACGTTCTTGTCTTCTGGTGCACCACCACCAACCTGGTGCTGGGGTAGACGTTGTTGTCTTCTGGTGCACCACCACCAACCTGGTGCTGGGGTAGACGTTGTTGTCTTCTGGTGCACCACCACCAACCTGGTGCTGGGGTAGACGTTCTTGTCTTCTGGTGCACCACCACCAACCTGGTGCTGGGGTAGACGTTCTTGACTTCTGGTGCACCACCACCAACCTGGTGCTGGGGTAGACGTTCTTCTGGTGCACCACCACCAACCTGGTGCTGGGGTAGACGTTCTTGTTTTCTGGTGCACCACCACCAACCTGGTGCTGGGGTAGACGTTGTTGTCTTCTGGTGCACCACCACCAACCTGGTGCTGGGGTAGACGTTCTTGTCTTCTGGTGCACCACCACCAACCTGGTGCTGGGGTAGACGTTGTTGTCTTCTGGTGCACCACCACCAACCTGGTGCTGGGGTAGACGTTCTTGTCTTCTGGTGCACCACCACCAACCTGGTGCTGGGGTAGACGTTCTTGTCTTCTGGTGCACCACCACCAACCTGGTGCTGGGGTAGACGTTGTTGTCTTCTGGTGCACCACCACCAACCTGGTGCTGGGGTAGACGTTCTTGTCTTCTGGTGCACCACCACCAACCTGGTGCTGGGGTAGACGTTCTTGACTTCTGGTGCACCACCACCAACCTGGTGCTGGGGTAGACGTTCTTCTGGTGCACCACCACCAACCTGGTGCTGGGGTAGACGTTCTTGTTTTCTGGTGCACCACCACCAACCTGGTGCTGGGGTAGACGTTCTTGTCTTCTGGTGCACCACCACCAACCTGGTGCTGGGGTAGACGTTGTTGTCTTCTGGTGCACCACCACCAACCTGGTGCTGGGGTAGACGTTCTTGTCTTCTGGTGCACCACCACCAACCTGGTGCTGGGGTAGACGTTCTTGTCTTCTGGTGCACCACCACCAACCTGGTGCTGGGGTAGACGTTGTTGTCTTCTGGTGCACCACCACCAACCTGGTGCTGGGGTAGACGTTCTTGTCTTCTGGTGCACCACCACCAACCTGGTGCTGGGGTAGACGTTCTTCTGGTGCACCACCACCAACCTGGTGTTGGGGTAGACGTTCTTGTCTTCTGGTGCACCACCACCAACCTGGTGCTGGGGTAGACGTTGTTGTCTTCTGGTGCACCACCACCAACCTGGTGCTGGGGTAGACGTTTATTACAACCTAGGCTTTCAAATGGCCTGTTAACCCAGGTGTAATGGGAGCAAATAAACACAGTAGAAAAAGTTTAGACTTATATTATCCTTCACCAAATTTAGAACAGCAATATGTACACTATGTACAGTAAGAAATATAGTGCACGTCACGGTAAGCAAGGCAGAAATAGAAGCCACAAGAAAGCAGACCGTGCTTCAACCAGCTCTAGAATGGGAATGACAAGGGCAGACAGGAGAGCGGTATCCACATAACCTCTGCGATTGTCAATCCCACCTTCTTATTGGCTAGAACCTGGTCACTAGTTGAACGATGGGGCCCCATCATCAACTCTTAGCAACCTGGTTCGCTGGTTGGGGGAGATAGCCTGTAAATGAGGGTGTGTCCATGCGCCGAATAAAGGTTACGTACTCTTTGCATGCCACACCCCCACCCCCGAGAAGGCTCAGGATTAGGCTGCCACCTCCCAGTGGTAACCGTGCCGCCATGGCACAAAATAATGGGACCGCCTATCCTCTCCACCATCCAACTCTTAGATAGAGCTCAGCTTTCCTAGTGCCTGAAAGCCAAACCCTAAACTCAGAGTGAGACAGCAGTCAGATAAGCCAACATAGGTCCAAGATACAAGCGGACGGTAGCCCGTATCCCCTCACTAAAAAAAACCCCCACATCAGGGGATAAAAAAAAGAGCTTGAAAGGGGGGTTACCACAAATACATCCTAACCTAAATAAAATATTAAACTAGACTCTTGACAAAGAGTCTGCCAACACATTTTCTTTGCCGGCAATATATTTAATAAAAATATTGTAGGGCTGCAGCCTGAGAGTCCAACGCATAAGCCTTGTGTTGTGATTCTTCATGGCTTGGAGATAGACTAACGGGTTGTGATCACTGTAGACTGTGACCACCTGCGATGTTTGGCCCACATAAACATCGAAATGCTCCAAAGCCATTACCAGCGCGAGGGCTTCTTTTTCAATGGTAGAGTAAGCTCTCTGATGTGGCTGGAACTTGGCTGAAAAGTATGCGATTGGCTGCAGCTCCTTGTTCCCGATTTGTAATAGTACCGCCCCAACCCCAGACTCACAAGCATCAACCTGTAATGAAAAAGGTTTGGAGAAGTCTGGAGACAAGAGAATGGGTGCAGAGCACAATAATCTTTTTGCTTTATTAAAAGCAGTGTTACAATCTGACGTCCAATTAAAGGGAACTTTATGACTGGTAAGAGAGGTAAGAGGGGCTACAATATCTGAGAAATTCTTACAGAATCTTCTGTAAAATCCTATCATGCCTAGGAAACGTTGAAGAGATTTCCTATCATGAGGAACTGGATATTCTTTAATCGAAAGAACTTTAGCAAGTTTAGGTGCAACTTTACCACTACCTACTTCATGGCCTAGAAAAGTGACAGTGGCCTGGCCAAAGGAAGATTTAGACAAATTAACTGTTAATTGGGAATTCTTAAAGGTCTCAAACAGAGCTTTAAGTCTAAGTAGGTGTTGATCCCAAGTATCAGACACCACAACAATATCATCTAGGTATGCTGCCGTGCCTTCAAGTCCTTTAATAGCCTGATGGACGAGTTTCTGGAATGAAGAGGGGGAATTTTTCATTCCGAAGGGGGTAACTGTATACTGATAATGACCTCCTGGAATCACGAAGGCAGAGATTTCCTTCGCCTTATCTGTCAAAGGTACCTGATAGTAACCTTTAAGGAGATCTAATTTGGACACAAAAGTAGCCTTACCCACAAAGTCAATTACGTCATCCAGACGAGGAAGAGGGTAAGCATCTGTAATTGTGACCTCGTTCACTTTACGGTAGTCTGTGCACATACGAAACCCTCCATCAGCCTTTTTTACTAGGATGCACGGTGAAGCCCATGGACTAGACGACTCCTCCACTAAACCATGTTCTAACAAGAAGTCTACTTCCTGCTGAAGTAACCTTTGCTTTTCAGGATTAGCTCTGTAGGGGGAGAGTTTAATTGGTTTAGATTTTCCCACATCTACATCATGGTAACCTAACGTACATTTTTTCGGCACATCCGAAAAAATATTAGGATATGACTGTAGAAGCTCAGTTAAATTGGTTGCTTGTATTTCAGATAATCCATCCATTAACGGGCTAGGATCCTTGAGGAGGACAGAATTTGAAAGTTTAGTATTAATTTCAGAGATAGAGTGCAAAGAGTCAGAGTCGTCCTCAGAGGTAGAGGACAGAGTCATTACTGGGACTTTATCTGGTGTATGAAAGGCCTTGATTTGATTTATGTGGTAAGTTTTTGTTTTTGAGGTCTTATCAATGGGAGCTACCACATAATTTAAATCAGATAATCTACTTACTATCTGCATAGGTCCCGTAAATCTAGCTTTCAAGGTGTGGCCAGGTATAGGTTCCTGCACCAACACCTTGTCTCCTGGATGGAAGGAGCGGAATTGTGCACTTCTGTCATACCTCTGTTTCATCTTACTTTGAGCTGTCTTTAGCTTAGCCGTGGCTAACTCACGTGCCACCTGCAACCTTGAAGACGGGTTGTAGAGTGCTGAGCTTACGTCTTCTCCCATCCATCCTTCTTTGAGCACCCGAAGAGGACCTCGTACATTGTGCCCAAAGATCAGCTCAAACGGACTATACCCTGTAGACTCTTGCACCGTCTCTCGTACTGAGAACAGCAACAATGGTAGAGATTCATCCCAATCTGTCGGAAAGTGCATGCAAAAACTTCTCATCATTGTTTTTAATGTTTGGTGGAATCTTTCCAAGGCGCCTTGGGACTGAGGGTGATAGGCAGTGGATAAGTTGTGAATTATCCCTAACCTAGTTAATACTTCCCTAAATGCTTTGGCAGTGAAGTTAGTACCTTGATCACTTTGTATAGTTTTAGGAATGCCAAAACAAGAAATGAATTTTGTTAAAGCTTTGAGAATAGCTTTAGTATTGATACTACGCATTGGGATCGCTTCAGGATATCTGGTTACTTTATCCATAATTGTAAATAAATACTGATTTCCAGACTTTGACTTAGGTAGTGGACCTACACAATCTATAATTAAATCTGCAAAAGGTTCTCCATCAGCAGGTATGGGTTGGAGAGGTGCAGGTTTAATAGAATGTCCAGGTTTTCCAACTTGCTGACATTCTCGGCAACACCTAATATGATTCTTCACATCTTTCTTTAATGTTGGCCAATAAAATTCTTTTGTGATTCTATACAAGGTTTTTGTAATTCCTAAGTGACCTCCTGATGACGTATTATGAGCTATATTTAATATCTGAGGTCTATACTTGGTTGGAACCACTAACCTGTCGTATAATTGCCGGCCCTCTTTCTCCTTACCAGTCTCAGTGCAAACCAAATAATCATTTTTAACTTCATACTTGACTGGATGACCCCAAGAGGATTTACCCATGGCTGCCTCAAAAGCGAATTTTAAAGAAGGGTCCTTTCGTTGTTCCTCCCGGAAGGACAGTCCCTCGGGCATGGAAACAGAGACATCTGGCAATCCTGCAACCTGGGAATAGGAAGGCTTGATCGGGGTCTGTTCACTTGATCTACGAGGCTCTGGCCAGTTTTCCTCGTAAAACAATGTGGCTATTCCGAGATCGGAGTCGTCCAAGGATAGGTCAACATTCTCTCCAGACAACCCTTGGGAAGTTGCCCGAGTTATGGCCAACACCGGAGAAGCATTAATCATTATAGGTTCAGGACACGAACTAACAGTAGTAATGTTATTACCCAGTAATAACATAGCATTTTTCATGGGGAATCCTTTTGAGACACCTACAGTCAAGTACCCAGTGTAATATTTGCACTGTACATAAATTTTATGCAAAGGAACTGAATATATAGCTCCTCCATAGGCTTCCAATAAAACTGAGGAATTCAAGGAAGTATTCTCTGAAAGGGGTAATATTCCTTCTCTGACAAGTGAGCAATATGCTCCAGTATCTCTAAAGGTATTTACTTTAGTTGGTTCTGAGTTTTCCTGAAGGGAAATAAGACTTTCGCAATAATAAGGGGCCATACCTTTTTCTACTTCTCTAGGGGACATGTTACTAGGGATATTAGAGATTTTCCCGATGGGTTGAGGTTTTTGGGGGCAGTTGGAACTGATGTGACCTACTTTATTGCACCTGAAGCAGACGACAGGCTTGCCCTTTACTCCCTGATGACGTTGCAAGTGGTGTCGTTCTGGCTGGTGCCTCTCTGGATATTGTTGTCGAGATGCTCCATAAGTAGTTTGCCTCTCCGCAGGGGGACCATATGTTGAGAAGCGTGGCTCACCAGGTGACTTGGTTGGATGACGTAGACGCTCTCCCTCCGGCTGGCACTTCATTCTCCAATGTTGTCGATCTCTGCTCACGCCAGACTGTTGAAAAGAGAGACGGGACCGCTCGGACAAGGAGCGGTTCGTTTCGAAGGTATCAGCCAACCTGGCCGCCTCCAATGCAGTGGTTAAGTCACGATCCTGCAGAAAGACACGAACCTCTGGTCCCACAGACTCCAGCAGGTTATCAATCAGAATAAGCTGCACCAGCTCCTCAAAGTTAGAGACACCACTCGCTTTATACCAGCTGGTAAAAGCTTTGGTTTGCTGTCTCACAAAGTCCACCAGGGATTGACCAAGCTGCTGCCTGTTCAATTTGAAGGTCTTACGATATTTAGCTGGGATACATGTATATGCTCCCAACACTGTGGTCTTCACTACTTGATAATCAGAGAATTCAGCGTCAGTTAATACCGACGTAAATTCCTGTGCCTTACCCAATAATGCTGTATGAACCAACGCTGCCCAGTGCTGTTCCGGCCACCTCAAGGCTCGAGCCTGATTTTCGAAGCTTTCGAAAAATTGCTCTGGTTCGGCCTCATTGAAGCGGGGAACAAGCTGTACTGCTTTTTGTAAACTGAAATCGTTTACAGAATGCGAAAACTGCCTCCTTTCTCTTTCCCTATCAAATTCTTCCCTTGCGAATGCTCTCTGTTCCCTAGTTTGCTCAAGATTGATTTTTGCCAGCTGAAGTGCCAACGACGCTGATTCACCCTGAGACAACCCATGTGCACTATACTGACCATTTTGCTCCGTAGGTGTATCATCTTCCTCCTGCGAGAACATAGTAGTTTTTGCCCTAGCTCCCGTAGAGGGAGGAGTCTGATGTGCCATCTCTTCTTCAATAAGTATGTCAGCAATAAGTGAACGCAGTTGCGCAGCTGTAAGAGTGCGTTTATAGGGAATGCCAATGGAACGAGCAATTTGCCAACAACGCTGTAGGGACAATTTAGGTAGGTTATGCAAAGTATATGCCGACACCAGGCGTCTGACTCGTCTAGGTGGCATAAGTTATTCGCTATGCACAGTACGAATACCCCAACGTAACACGTTAATTTGCAGAACACGCTTAGCTATGCACAGTACGATTGCAGAATACGCATACAAGCAAAGCCGACTGCACACAAGACTGACCGTAGCGAAGCGAGCACACTGAACAAGCTAGTAGCGAGCTGCTGAACGATCACACAATAGCAAGGCTGATAATAAGCAAATGACACGCAAAATTTGTAAAGCGAAGCGAAACAGCAAGCTACACAATGTTCCTGCTACAAGCTTCACCCTAAGCTCAACCGTTTCTCTAAGTCCAGCTCTCGGACAGGCTACCCATATTACAACCTAGGCTTTCAAATGGCCTGTTAACCCAGGTGTAATGGGAGCAAATAAACACAGTAGAAAAAGTTTAGACTTATATTATCCTTCACCAAATTTAGAACAGCAATATGTACACTATGTACAGTAATAAATATAGTGCACGTCACGGTAAGCAAGGCAGAAATAGAAGCCACAAGAAAGCAGACCGTGCTTCAACCAGCTCTAGAATGGGAATGACAAGGGCAGACAGGAGAGCGGTATCCACATAACCTCTGCGATTGTCAATCCCACCTTCTTATTGGCTAGAACCTGGTCACTAGTTGAACGATGGGGCCCCATCATCAACTCTTAGCAACCTGGTTCGCTGGTTGGGGGAGATAGCCTGTAAATGAGGGTGTGTCCATGCGCCGAATAAAGGTTACGTACTCTTTGCATGCCACAACGTTCTTGTCTTCTGGTGCACCACCACCAACCTGGTGCTGGGGTAGACGTTCTTCTGGTGCACCACCACCAACCTGGTGCTGGGGTAGACGTTCTTGACTTCTGGTGCACCACCACCAACCTGGTGCTGGGGTAGACGTTCTTGACTTCTGGTGCACCACCACCAACCTGGTGCTGGGGTAGACGTTCTTGTCTTCTGGTGCACCACCACCAACCTGGTGCTGGGGTAGACGTTCTTGTCTTCTGGTGCACCACCACCAACCTGGTGCTGGGGTAGACGTTCTTCTGGTGCACCACCACCAACCTGGTGCTGGGGTAGACGTTCTTGTCTTCTGGTGCACCACCACCAACCTGGTGCTGGGGTAGACGTTGTTGTCTTCTGGTGCACCACCACCAACCTGCTGCTGGGGTAGACGTTCTTGTCTTCTGATGCACCACCACCAACCTGGTGCTGGGGTAGACGTTGTTGTCTTCTGGTGCACCACCACCAACCTGGTGCTGGGGTAGACGTTCTTGTCTTCTGGTGCACCACCACCAACCTGGTGCTGGGGTAGACGTTCTTGTCTTCTTGTGCACCACCACCAACCTGATGCTGGGGTAGACGTTGTTGTCTTCTGGTGCACCACCACCAACCTGGTGCTGGGGTAGACGTTCTTGTCTTCTGGTGCACCACCACCAACCTGGTGCTGGGGTAGACGTTCTTCTGGTGCACCACCACCAACCTGGTGTTGGGGTAGACGTTCTTGTCTTCTGGTGCACCACCACCAACCTGGTGCTGGGGTAGACGTTGTTGTCTTCTGGTGCACCACCACCAACCTGGTGCTGGGGTAGACGTTTTTGTCTTCTGGTGCACCACCACCAACCTGGTGCTGGGGTAGACGTTCTTCTGGTGCACCACCACCAACCTGGTGCTGGGGTAGACGTTCTTGACTTCTGGTGCACCACCACCAACCTGGTGCTGGGGTAGACGTTCTTGACTTTTGGTGCACCACCACCAACCTGGTGCTGGGGTAGACGTTCTTGTCTTCTGGTGCACCACCACCAACCTGGTGCTGGGGTAGACGTTCTTGTCTTCTGGTGCACCACCACCAACCTTGTGCTGGGGTAGACGTTCTTCTGGTGCACCACCACCATCCTGGTGCTGGGGTAGACGTTCTTGACTTCTGGTGCACCACCACCAACCTGGTGCACCACCACCAACCTGGTGCTGGGGTAGACGTTCTTGACTTCTGGTGCACCACCACCAACCTGGTGCTGGGGTAGACGTTCTTGACTTCTGGTGCACCACCACCAACCTGGTGCTGGGGTAGACGTTGTTGTCTTCTGGTGCACCACCACCAACCTGGTGCTGGGGTAGACGTTCTTGACCTCTGGTGCACCACCACCAACCTGGTGCTGGGGTAGACGTTCTTCTGGTGCACCACCACCAACCTGGTGCTGGGGTAGACGTTCTTGACTTCTGGTGCACCACCACCAACCTGGTGCTGGGGTAGACGTTCTTGACTTCTGGTGCACCACCACCAACCTGGTGCTGGGGTAGACGTTCTTCTGGTGCACCACCACCAACCTGGTGCTGGGGTAGACGTTCTTGACTTCTGGTACACCACCACCAACCTGGTGCTGGGGTAGACGTTGTTGTCTTCTGGTGCACCACCACCAACCTGGTGCTGGGGTAGACGTTCTTCTGGTGCACCACCACCAACCTGGTGCTGGGGTAGACGTTGTTGTCTTCTGGTGCACCACCACCAACCTGGTGCTGGGGTAGACGTTCTTCTGGTGCACCACCACCAACCTGGTGCTGGGGTAGACGTTCTTGACTTCTGGTGCACCACCACCAACCTGGTGCTGGGGTAGACGTTCTTCTGGTGCACCACCACCAACCTGGTGCTGGGGTAGACGTTCTTGACTTCTGGTGCACCACCACCAACCTGGTGCTGGGGTAGACGTTCTTGACTTCTGGTGCACCACCACCAACCTGGTGCTGGGGTAGACGTTCTTGACTTCTGGTGCACCACCACCAACCTGGTGCTGGGGTAGACGTTCTTCTGGTGCACCACCACCAACCTGGTGCTGGGGTAGACGTTCTTGACTTCTGGTACACCACCACCAACCTGGTGCTGGGGTAGACGTTGTTGTCTTCTGGTGCACCACCACCAACCTGGTGCTGGGGTAGACGTTCTTCTGGTGCACCACCACCAACCTGGTGCTGGGGTAGACGTTGTTGTCTTCTGGTGCACCACCACCAACCTGGTGCTGGGGTAGACGTTCTTCTGGTGCACCACCACCAAACTGGTGTTGGGTTTAGATGTTATTGTCTTCTGGTGCACCACCACCAACCTTTGTGCTGGGCTAGACGTTCTTGACTTCTGGTGCACCACCACCAACCTGGTGCTGAGGTAGACGTTGTTGTCTTCTGGTGCACCACCACCAACCTGGTGCTGGGGTAGACGTTCTTCTGGTGCACCACCACCAATCTGGTGTTGGGGTAGACGTTGTTGTCTTCTGGTGCACCACCACCAACCTGGTGCTGGGGTAGACGTTCTTCTGGTGCACCACCACGAACCTGGTGCTGGGGTAGACGTTGTTGTCTTCTGGTGCACCACCACCAACCTGGTGCACCAACACAACCTGGTGCACCACCAACAACCTGGTGCTGGGGTAGACGTTCTTGTCTTCTGGTGCACCACCACCAACCTGGTGCACCACCAACAACCTGGTGCACCACTACCAACCTGGTGCACCACCAACAACCTGGTGCACCACCAACAACTTGGTGCACCACCAACCTGGTGCACCACCAAGAACCTGGTGCACCACCAACAACCTGGTGCACCACCACCAACCTGGTGCACCACCACCAACCTGGTGCACCACCACCAACCTGGTGCACCACCAACAACCTGGTGCACCACCACCAACCTGGTGCACCACAATCAACCTGGTGCACCACCACCAACCTGGTGCACCACCACCAACATGGTGCACCACCACCAACATGGTGCACCACCACCAACCTGGTGAACCACCAACAACCTGGTGCACCACCACCAACCTGGTGCACCACCACCAACCTGGTGCACCACCACCAACCTGGTGCACCACCACCAACCTGGTGCACCACCACCAACCTGGTGCACCACCAACAACCTGGTGCACCACCAACAACCTGGTGCACAACCAACAACCTGGTGCACCACCAACAACCTGGTGCACCACCAACAACCTGGTGCACCACCAACAACCTGGTGCACCACCAACAACCTGGTGCACCACCAACAACCTGGTGCACCACCAACAACCTGGTGCACCACCAACAAACTGGTGCACCACCAACAACCTGGTGCACCACCAACAACCTGGTGCACCAACAACCTGGTGCACCACCAGCAACTTGGTGCACCACCAACAACCTGGTGCACCACCAACAACCTGGTGCACCAACAACAACCTGGTGCACCAACAACAACCTGGTGCACCAACAACAACCTGGTGCACCACCAACAACCTGGTGCACCACCAACAACCTGGTGCACCAACAACAACCTGGTGCACCACCAACAACCTGGTGCACCACCAACAACCTGGTGCACCACCAACCTGGTGCACCACCACCAACCTGGTGCACCACCAACCTGGTGCACCACCAACAACCTGGTGCACCAAAAACAACCTGGCACTGTGATGTATAAGGTGCCTTGATGCTGGCACTGTGATGTATAAGGTACCTTGATTCTGGCACTGTGATGTATAAGGTGCCTTGATGCTGGCACTGTGATGTATAAGGTGTCTTGATGCTGGCACTGTGATGTATAAGGTGCCTTGATGATGGCACTGTGTTGTATAAGGTGCCTTGATGCTGGCACTGTGATGTATAAGGTAGCTTGATGGTTGCTGGCACTGTGATGTATAATGTGCCTTGATGCTGGCACTGTGATATATAAGGTAGCTTGATGGTTGCTGGCACTGTGATGTATAAGGTGCCTTGATGCTGGCACTGTGATGTATAAGGTGCCTTGATGCTGGCATTGATGTATAAGGTAGCTTGATGGTTGCTGGCACTGTTATATATAAGGTACCTTGATGGTTGCTGGCACTGTGATATATAAGGTACCTTGATGGTTGCTGGCACTGTGATATATAAGGTACCTTGATGGGTGCTGGCACTGTGATGTATAAGGTAGCTTGATGGTTGCTGGCACTGTGATATATAAGGTACCTTGATGGTTGCTGGCACTGTGATATATAAGGTACCTTGATGGTTGCTGGCACTGTGATATATAAGGTACCTTGATGGTTGTTGGCACTGTGATGTATAAGGTACCTTGATGGTTGCTGGCACTGTGATGTATAAGGTACCTTGATGCTGGCACTGTGATGTATAAGGTACCTTGATGGATGCTGGCACTGTGATGTATAAGGTAGCTTGATGGTTGCTGGCACTGTGATGCATAAGGTGCCTTGATGCTGGCACTGTGATATGTAAGGTACCTTGATGGTTGCTGGCACTGATATATAAGGTAGCTTGATGGTTGCTGGCACTGTGATATATGAGGTAGCTTGATGGTTGCTGGCACTGTGATGTATAAGGTGCCTTGATGCTGGCACTGTGATGTATAAGGTGCCTTAATGCTGGCACTGTGATGTATAAGGTGCCTTGATGCTGGCACTGTGATGTATAAGGTGCCTTGATGCTGGCACTGTGATGTATAAGGTGCCTTGATGGTTGCTGGCACTGTGATGTATAAGGTGCCTTGATGGTTGCTGGCACTGTGATGTATAAGGTACCTTGATGGTTGCTGGCACTGTGATGTATAAGGTACCTTGATGGTTGCTGGCACTGTGATGTATAAGGTACCTTGATGGTTGCTGGCACTGTGATGTATAATGTACCTTGATGGTTGCTGGCACTGTGATGTATAAGGTGCCTTGATGGTTGCTGGCACTGTGATATATAAGCTTGATGGTTGCTGGCACTGTGATGTGTAAGGTACCTTGATGGTTGCTGGCACTGTGATGTATAAGGTGCCTTGATGGTTGCTGGCACTGTGATATATAAGCTGGATGGTTGCTGGCACTGTGATGTATAAGGTACCTTGATGGTTGCTGGCACTGTGATGTAAAAGGTACCTTGATGGTTGCTGGCACTCTGATGTATAAGGTACCTTGATGGTTGCTGGCACTCTGATGTATAAGGTACCTTGATGGTTGCTGGCACTTTGATATATAAGGTAGCTTGATGGTTGCTGGCACTGTGATATATAAGCTTGATGGTTACTGGCACTGTGATATATAAGCTTGATGGTTGCTTGCACTGTGATATATAAGCTTGATGGTTGCTGGCACTGTGATATATAAGCTTGATGGTTGCTGGCGCTGTGATATATAAGCTTGATGGTTACTGGCACTGTGATATATAAGCTTGATGGTTACTGGCACTGTGATATATAAGCTTGATGGTTACTGGCACTGTGATATATAAGCTTGATGGTTGTTGGCACTGTGATATATAAGCTTGATGGTTACTGGCACTGTGATATATAAGCTTGATGGTTACTGGCACTGTGATATATAAGCTTGATGGTTGCTGGCACTGTGATATATAAGCTTGATGGTTGCTGGCACTGTGATACATAAGCTTGATGGTTACTGGCACTGTGATGTATAAGCTTGATGGTTACTGGCACTGTGATATATAAGCTTGATGGTTGCTGGCACTGTGATATATAAGCTTGATGGTTGCTGGCACTGTGATATATAAGCTTGATGGTTGCTGGCATTGTGATATATAAGCTTGATATTTACTGGCACTGTGATATATAAGCTTGATGGTTGCTGGCACTGTGATATATAAGCTTGATGGTTACTGGCACTGTGATATATAAGCTTGATGGTTGCTGGCACTGTGATATATAAGCTTGATGGTTGCTGGCACTGTGATATATAAGCTTGATGGTTACTGGCACTGTGATATATAAGCTTGATGGTTGCTGGCACTGTGATATATAAGCTTGATGGTTACTGGCACTGTGATATATAAGCTTGATGGTTGCTGGCACTGTGATATATAAGCTTGATGGTTGCTGGCACTGTGATATATAAGCTTGATGGTTACTGGCACTGTGATATATAAGCGTGATGGTTGCTGGCACTGTGATATATAAGCTTGATGGTTACTGGCACTGTGATATATAAGCTTGATGGTTGCTGGCACTGTGATATATAAGCTTGATGGTTGCTGGCACTGTGATATATAAGCTTGATGGTTACTGGCACTGTGATATATAAGCTTGATGGTTACTGGCACTGTGATATATAAGCTTGATGGTTACTGGCACTGTGATATATAAGCTTGATGGTTGCTGGCACTGTGATATATAAGCTTGATGGTTGCTGGCACTGTGATATATAAGCTTTATGGTTACTGGCACTGTGATATATAAGCTTGATGGTTGCTGGCACTGTGATATATAAGCTTGATGGTTGCTGGCACTGTGATATATAAGCTTGATGGTTACTGGCACTGTGATATATAAGCTTGATGGTTGCTGGCACTGTGATATATAAGCTTGATGGTTACTGGCACTGTGATATATAAGCTTGATGGTTGCTGGCACTGTGATATATAAGCTTGATGGTTGCTGGCACTGTGATATATAAGCTTGATGGTTACTGGCACTGTGAAATATAAGCAAGCTTGCTTATATATCACAGTGCCAGCGTTCCTTTACACTGCCCTCCTGGTTGGTGACAGGTCAAGCTGGGTCAACTGACTACCTTGATTCCTTCTACACTGACAGGTGTAGTTCTACACTGACAGGTGTAGTTCTACACTGACAGGTGTAGTTCTACACTGACAGGTGTAGTTCTACACTGACAGGTGTAGTTCTACACTGACAGGTGTAGTTCTACACTGACAGGTGTAGTTCTACACTGACAGGTGTAGTTCTACACTGACAGGTGTAGTTCTACACTGACAGGTGTAGTTCTACACTGACAGGTGTAGTTCTACACTGACAGGTGTAGTTCTACACTGACAGGTGTAGTTCTACACTGACAGGTGTAGTTCTATACTGACAGGTGTAGTTCTACACTGACAGGTGTAGCTCTCTGTGTATAACCCCTAAAACAGGAATTAACATAGTCTGACCAGTTTACTGGGTTCCTACTTACGTCGCCCATTACTAACTGGCCACTGCTGTGACCTAGTAACTTTCTCAAATACCGAGAAAAAACTGTCAGGTTACGTGCAGTTTTAATGACTCTAGTTTAGTTCTAATACCTATGACAGGAGTGTAGTTCTAATACCTATGACAGGAGTGTAGTTCTAATACCTATGACAGGAGTGTAGTTCTAATACCTATGACAGGAGTGTAGTTCTAATACCTATGACAGGAGTGTAGTTCTAATACCTATGACAGGAGTGTAGTTCTAATACCTATGACAGGAGTGTAGTTCTAATACCTATGGCAGGAGTGTAGTCCTAATACCTATGACAGGAGTGTAGTCCTAATACCTATGACAGGAGTGTAGTCCTAATACCTATGACAGGAGTGTAGTTCTAATACCTATGCCAGGAGTGTAGTTCTAATACCTATGACAGGAGTGTAGTTCTAATACCTATGACAGGAGTGTAGTTCTAATACCTATGACAGGAGTGTAGTTCTAATACCTATGACAGGAGTGTAGTTCTAATACCTATGACAGGAGTGTAGTTCTAATACCTATGACAGGAGTGTAGTTCAAATACCTATGACAGGAGTGTAGTTCTAATACCTATGGCAGGAGTGTAGTCCTAATACCTATGACAGGAGTGTAGTCCTAATACCTATGACAGGAGTGTAGTCCTAATACCTATGACAGGAGTGTAGTTCTAATACCTATGACAGGAGTGTAGTTCTAATACCTATGACAGGAGTGTAGTTCTAATACCTATGACAGGAGTGTAGTTCTAATACCTATGACAGAAGTGTAGTCCTAATACCTTTGACAGGAGTGTAGTCCTAATACCTATGACAGGAGTGTAGTTCTAATACCTATGACAGGAGTGTAGTTCTAATACCTATGACAGGAGTGTAGTTCTAATACCTATGACAGGAGTGTAGTTCTAATACCTATGACAGGAGTGTAGTCCTAATACCTATGGCAGGAGTGTAGTCCTAATACCTATGACAGGAGTGTAGTCCTAATACCTATGACAGGAGTGTAGTCCTAATACCTATGACAGGAGTGTAGTCCTAATACCTATTACAGGAGTGTAGTCCTAATACCTATGACAGGAGTGTAGTTCTAATACCTATGACAGGAGTGTAGTTCTAATACCTATGACAGGAGTGTAGTTCTAATACCTATGACAGGAGTGTAGTTCTAATACCTATGACAGGAGTGTAGTCCTAATACCTATGACAGGAGTGTAGTCCTAATACATACCTATGACAGGAGTGTAGACCTAATACATACCTATGACAGGAGTGTAGTCCTAATACATACCTATGACAGGAGTGTAGTCCTAATACATACCTATGACAGGAGTGTAGTCCTGATACATTCCTATGACAGGAGTGTAGTCCTAATACATACCTATGACAGGAGTGTAGTCCTAATACATACCTATGACAGGAGTGTAGTCCTAATAC